>NC_143042.1:15617500-15785000 GCF_057628025.1 Oncorhynchus mykiss
AGAAATATGAGCGTTTTAAGATGGGAGGGAGAAAGGTAGATCGAGAGGGAGGAGAGTGAGGAGAGAAACGTCCTTCATGCAGAATTCATTACAGAGATAGTAAGATGCCAGCGCTGCTGACCAGAGCAGAGTGGCTGAGAGGGAAGAAGACTGCAGCTTGGCACTGGAGCAGCAGGCTGCTTTAGACTGGTTATACATCCCTATGGACCCATCTCAGTTCCAGCACAGTACAGCAGTAAGGGAAAGGGGGAAACCTAGTCAGTTGTACAACTGAATGCATTCAAATGAAATGTGTCTTCTGCATTTAACCCAAACCCTCTGAATCAGAGAGGTGCGGGGGGCTGCCTCAATCGACATCCACGTCGTCGGTGCCCGGGGAACAGTGGGTTAACTGCCTTGCTCAGGGGCAGAATCACAGGTTTGTACCTTGTCAGCTCAGGGATTCGATCCAGCAACCTTTTGGTTACTGGCCCAATGCTCCTACCTGCCAGGCTACCTGCCAAGCTACCTGCCGAGGCTACCTGCCAGGCTACCTGCCGAGGCTACCTGCCAGGCTACCTGCCGAGGCTACCTGCCAGGCTACCTGCCGAGGCTACCTGCCGAGGCTACCTGCCAGGCTACCTGCCAGGCTACCTGCCGAGGCTACCTGCCAGGCTACCTGCCAGGCTACCTGCCAGGCTACCTGCCGAGGCAGGCTGGGTGGTGTTCGGAGGGACACCGTGTAGCAAAACGTTTTGCAAAGGACAACCAAATATCGGTGTTCTTATTGGACAAGATCAGAACGTAACTTGCTCGCTACTGAATACGACCCTAGTGAGCATGGGCTGGCATGCTGGACTGTAGTACTGCTCCTAGCTCCTCCTGCCACCTGCCTGGCCAGCAGAATGCCAGACCCAACAAAATGAGGGAGTTTAGTACTATCCCAAGATGTCAGTTCAAATATAGGGACATTTTTGTTCACAAACGCTCAGAAGTCCTTACTGATTCTGCACATACATATACAGACATGTACATTCTACATCCTGGGAGATAAAGACCCTGCTGATACTTTACATATATGTACATTCTACATCCAGAGATAAAGACCCTGCTGATACTTTACATATACAGACATGTACATTCTACATCCTGAGAGATAAAGACCCTGCTGATACTTTACATATACATTCTACATCCAGAGATAAAGACCCTGCTGATACTTTACATATACAGACATGTACATTCTACATCCTGAGAGATAAAGACCCTGCTGATACTTTACATATACATTCTACATCCAGAGATAAAGACCCTGCTGATACTTTACATATATGTACATTCTACATCCAGAGATAAAGACCCTGCTGATACTTTACATATACAGACATGTACATTCTACATCCTGAGAGATAAAGACCCTGCTGATACTTTACATATACATTCTACATCCAGAGATAAAGACCCTGCTGATACTTTACATATACAGACATGTACATTCTACATCCTGGGAGATAAAGACCCTGCTGATACTTTACATATACAGACATGTACATTCTACATCCTGAGAGATAAAGACCCTGCTGATACTTTACATATACATTCTACATCCAGAGATAAAGACCCTGCTGATACTTTACATATACAGACATGTACATTCTACATCCTGAGAGATAATATACATTCTACATCCTGAGAGATAATATACATTCTACATCCTGAGAGATAATGTACATTCTACATCCTGAGAGATAATATACATTCTACATCCTGAGAGATAATATACATTCTACATCCTGAGAGATAATATACATTCTAAATCCTGAGAGATAATGTACATTCTACATCCTGAGAGATAATGTACATTCTACATCCTGAGAGATAATATACATTCTACATCCTGAGAGATAATATACATTCTACATCCTGAGAGATAATATACATTCTACATCCTGAGAGATAATATACATTCTACATCCTGAGAGATAATGTACATTCTACATCCTGAGAGATAATGTACATTCTACATCCTGAGAGATAATATACATTCTACATCCTGAGAGATAATATACATTCTACATCCTGAGAGATAATATACATTCTACATCCTGAGAGATAATATACATTCTAAATCCTGAGAGATAATGTACATTCTACATCCTGAGAGATAATTTACATTCTACATCCTGAGAGATAATTTACATTCTACATCCTGAGAGATAATGTACATTCTACATCCTGAGAGATAATATACATTCTACATCCTGAGAGATAATATACATTCTACATCCTGAGAGATAATATACATTCTACATCCTGAGAGATAATGTACATTCTACATCCTGAGAGATAATGTACATTCTACATCCTGAGAGATATTGTACATTCTACATCCTGAGAGATAATATACATTCTACATCCTGAGAGATAATGTACATTCTACATCCTGAGAGATAATATACATTCTACATCCTGAGAGATAATATACATTCTACATCCTGAGAGATATTGTACATTCTACATCCTGAGAGATAATATACATTCTACATCCTGAGAGATAATGTACATTCTACATCCTGAGAGATAATATACATTCTACATCCTGAGAGATATTGTACATTCTACATCCTGAGAGATATTGTACATTCTACATCCTGAGAGATAATATACATTCTACATCCTGAGAGATAATATACATTCTACATCCTGAGAGATAATGTACATTCTACATCCTGAGAGATAATATACATTCTACATCCTGAGAGATAATGTACATTCTACATCCTGAGAGATAATATACATTCTACATCCTGAGAGATAATATACATTCTACATCCTGAGAGATATTGTACATTCTACATCCTGAGAGATAATATACATTCTACATCCTGAGAGATAATGTACATTCTACATCCTGAGAGATATTGTACATTCTACATCCTGAGAGATAATATACATTCTACATCCTGAGAGATAATGTACATTCTACATCCTGAGAGATAATATACATTCTACATCCTGAGAGATAATGTACATTCTACATCCTGAGAGATAATGTACATTCTACATCCTGAGAGATAATATACATTCTACATCCTGAGAGATAATATACATTCTACATCCTGAGAGATAATGTACATTCTACATCCTGAGAGATAATATACATTCTACATCCTGAGAGATAATGTACATTCTACATCCTGAGAGATAATATACATTCTACATCCTGAGAGATAATATACATTCTACATCCTGAGAGATAATATACATTCTACATCCTGAGAGATAATGTACATTCTACATCCTGAGAGATAAAGATCAGTGGTGGTACTCAAAAGCCATACTTGAGTAAAACTAGATACGTTAATAGAAAATGACTCAAGCAAAAGTGAAAGTCACCCAGTAAAATACTACTAGAGTAAAAGTCAAAGTATTTGGTTTTAAATATACTTCAGTATCAAAAGTAAAAGTATTAATAATTTCAAATTCCTTATATTATGCAAACCAGACAGCACAATTAATTTACAGATAGCCAGGGGTACACTACAACTACTCTGATATTAATTTACAAACGAAGCACATGTTTAGTGAGTCCGCCAGATCAGAGGCAGTAGGGATGACCAGGGATGTTCTCTTGATAAGTGTGTGAACTGGACCATTTTCCTGTCGAAATGTAACGAGTACTTTTGGGTGTCAGGGAAAATGTATGGAGTAAAAAGTACAGCATTTTCTTTAGGAATGTAGTGAAGTAAAAGTTGTCAAAAATATAAATAGTAAAGATAACCTACTTAAGTGTACTTCAAAGTATTTTTACACCACTCATTAAGACCCTGCTGATACGTCAAAGGACACATTACACATACTGTGTTCCAGCAGTCTGAAGTGACGGACTGAAAATGTCATCATCTCACTGCGCCCCCTCGCTCTCCATCCCTCTCTCACCAACCCCACACCTCAGCAGATAACCCAGTGACAGACAGAACCTGTACCACAGAACACTACCTACAGTAGCAACCAAGGCTTCTGCTACTGTCTGGGGGAGGAGATAACCCACTGACAGACAGAACCCGTACCACAGAACACTACCTACAGTAGCAACCAAGGCTTCTGCTACTGTCTGGGGGAGGAGATAACCCACTGACAGACAGCACCTGACTGTCTCAGCAGCTCTGTGGTGTGTGTTTGTGTGTGTGTCTAAAGCCAAGCGTGCACATATCAGTGTTTGTGTGCACCTGTGTAGGTTTGTGTGTGTTGAGAATTTCTCCGCAGGGTCGATGGCAAGAGATTAAAATGGCAGTGAGATGGAAGGAGGAGGGCCCTAAACTCAATGTTTCCTTTGTAGTGGGCATCACAGATCGATGAGAAGCTCAACTCTCCACAACACCAGCTCTGTTCCACTGCTCCTGCCTCCAGCACAGTGATTACATGCTTCTACACAGGGAATTGAATTTTTTTTGTTAATATCAGGCTCAATATGTTGAGAAACACACAAACCAGTTTCTTTCAGGATTCCGTGATCCTGGTCGCATTTTTTTGTTGTTGCTATTTTCGCATAAAACAGTCAATTCATCGCAATATTAAATCGCATAACACTGACCCATCACCGCAGTACAAAAAGAGGGCTCACAATTTCAACAAATCAGCGCACAAATATGGTTAAATCAAGCCACACTTCAACTTAGTCAGGGCAATTTCGTGACAAATTGGACAAAATCATCGCCATCCAAAATGTCAGAATTGCCACAGCAAAATCAAGCATTTTTGCCTGAAAATATCACAAAGAAAATCTCTGTGGAATCCTGAGTGGCGCAGCAGTCTAAGCCACTGCATCTCAGTGCTAGAAGAGTCACTACAGACCCTGGTTCGATTCCAGGCTGTATCACAACCGGCCGTGATTGGGAGACCCATAGGCCCGCGAAGTGTCGTCCCGGTGTGGCCGGGGTAGGCAGTCTTTGTTCTTCACGGACTTTCTAGTCAAATAAAGGTTAACATTTTATTTATTTTTTCATACACGTCACAAATGTACATGCATGTGCACGCACACACAGATTTCATCATTAACAAGCAGTGAGGTGAGAAGTGTGTAATCGGTTTCCCCTCCCCCTGGCATGTAAAAAAGCTTAGGTACACAGGGCTAAGAGAATAGAGCTTAGATACACAGGGCTAAGAGAATAGAGCTTAGATACACAGGGCTAAGAGAATATAGCTTAGATACACAGGGCTAAGAGAATAGAGCTTAGATACACAGGGCTAAGAGAATATAGCTTAGATACACAGGGCTAAGAGAATATAGCTTAGATACACAGGGCTAAGAGAATAGAGCTTAGATACACAGGGCTAAGATAATAGAGCTTAGATACACAGGGCTAAGAGAATAGAGCTTAGATACACAGGGCTAAGAGAATAGAGCTTAGATACACAGGGCTAAGAGAATAGAGCTTAGATACACAGGGCTAAGAGAACAGAGCTTAGATACACAGGGCTAAGATAATAGAGCTTAGATACACAGGGCTAAGATAATAGAGCTTAGATACACAGGGCTAAGAGAATAGAGCGTAGATACACAGGGCTAAGAGAATAGAGCTTAGATACACAGGGCTAAGATAATAGAGCGTAGATACACAGGGCTAAGATAATAGAGCTTAGATACACAGGGCTAAGATAATAGAGCTTAGATACACAGGGCTAAGAGAATAGAGCTTAGATACACAGGGCTAAGATAATAGAGCTTAGATACACAGGGCTAAGAGAATAGAGCTTAGATACACAGGGCTAAGAGAATAGAGCTTAGATACACAGGGCTAAGAGAATAGAGCTTAGATACACAGGGCTAAGAGAATAGAGCTTAGATACACAGGGCTAAGAGAATAGAGCGTAGATACACAGGGCTAAGAGAATAGAGCGTAGATACACAGGGCTAAGATAATAGAGCTTAGATACACAGGGCTAAGAGAATAGAGCGTAGATACACAGGGCTAAGAGAATAGAGCTTAGATACACAGGGCTAAGAGAACAGAGCTTAGATACACAGGGCTAAGATAATAGAGCTTAGATACACAGGGCTAAGAGAATAGAGCGTAGATACACAGGGCTAAGAGAATAGAGCGTAGATACACAGGGCTAAGAGAATAGAGCGTAGATACACAGGGCTAAGAGAATAGAGCGTAGATACACAGGGCTAAGATAATAGAGCTTAGATACACAGGACTAAGAGAATAGAGCGTAGATACACAGGGCTAAGATAATAGAGCTTAGATACACAGGGCTAAGAGAATAGAGCTTAGATACACAGGGCTAAGATAATAGAGCTTAGATACACAGGACTAAGAGAATAGAGCTTAGATACACAGGGCTAAGAGAATAGAGCGTAGATACACAGGGCTAAGATAATAGAGCTTAGATACACAGGACTAAGAGAATAGAGCTTAGATACACAGGGCTAAGAGAATAGAGCTTAGATACACAGGGCTAAGATAATAGAGCTTAGATACACAGGGCTAAGAGAACAGAGCTTAGATACACAGGGCTAAGATAATAGAGCTTAGATACACAGGGCTAAGATAATAGAGCTTAGATACACAGGGCTAAGATAATAGAGCTTAGATACACAGGACTAAGAGAATAGAGGCAGCCTTTGTTAAGGAGATGCTTGAGGCCTCGATGTCTTTAAATAGGCTGTTGATGTTTAAAAATAAACCACATCACAACCCATATAATCACTAGCCAGTAGCCTGAATGGGGATGCAGAGTGTTACGGCTCCACCCAGAGCCCAGGTGATTCTCCTCAGAGTGTAGCCTGAGCCTTTGGCAGTGAAAAGCTTTAGCCAATCATTAGTGCCCACAGCCCATCACTGACCCCACAGAGATGGTCCAATCAGCAGACAGGACTAGAGGTCGGGGTTCACCAAGTGTCCCATTACCCCAGGGCACCTTCCTTCATTCTTTAGCACTCACCGGACACACACACAGACCCTGATAGCAACAGAGCCATTACAGCAGTACCAAGGGAGTCTCTTTCTCTCTAGCCAACTCTCTCAAACACAGACACACAAGGGATCTGTAAGAAGTCAATGGCATTCATTTTCAGGGACACAGTAGAGCTAATGCACAGCACAGTGACAGACACGCACAGTGACAGAAACGCACAGTGACAGACACGCACACACACAAAAGAAAGAAAAGGCATTTCACTGTACTTGTCCACGAGACAATAAAACTTGAAAAACACACACCTCCGTATCTGGCGGCTGCTCTGCGTCGGGAGGGAGACACCAGCTCCCTGACCATATGAAGCACCTGCATGCTCATAGTGGGGAGGGTCCAACCGTGCACACTGGGCGTGGGGAGCCCGCTCTCGCACCCCCAACAACCTCATCCCTCACAGGGTCCTCAGAAATCATCCCAATGTCTTAAAAAAGTTCAGATCTCAAATCTTGGATCCCATCTTATCCCTAGGCACCAGGTTTAGGGTCCACAGAGCCCGGATCTTTCACCAGTCCTAGTTCCTCTTTTTGGGGTGGAGTAGTGGCGGAAGCCTCTCAAGCTTCCAAGGATGATTCCAAAGTTAGCTATAGCCTCCAGTTCCACCCAGTCATCCCTAAGCCTTTTTTCTCTCTGCTCCGATCCAACCTCCCTCTCTCCTCAGTCGCTCCCTGCACCAGCAGCAAGCCCTCAACACTCCCTTACGCGATCACACATGCACGTCCCTAGCACTCACACACACTTTCTCTCCTACTCTGCTACATGTGAATATCTAAGGCAGTCACATTTAGGTCGACCTAGAGAGGCAGTCTGTTCTAAGACACTGAAGGCAGTCTGCATCACTGCTCTTCCTCTCCTCTCCAGGGGTCAGCGGTTGTTCTGTCCAGGTAGATGATTTCCTCCCGTCCTCCTACGGCTCTCACAGGTCCAGGAATACCAGACCACCGCTCTCACATGTCCATTAATACCAGACCACCGCTCTCACATGTCCATTAATACCAGACCACCGCTCTCACATGTCCATTAATACCAGACCACCGCTCTCACATGTCCATTAATACCAGACCACCGCTCTCACATATCCATTAATACCAGACCACCGCTCTCACATATCCATTAATACCCAGACCACCGCTCTCACATGTCCATTAATACCAGACCACCGCTCTCACATATCCATTAATACCCAGACCACCGCTCTCACATATCCATTAATACCCAGACCACCGCTCTCACAGGTCCAGAAATACCAGACCACCGCTCTCACATGTCCATTAATACCCAGACCACCGCTCTCACAGGTCCATTAATACCAGACCACCGCTCTCACAGGTCCATTAATACCAGACCACCGCTCTCACATGTCCATTAATACCCAGACCACCGCTCTCACATGTCCATTAATACCCAGACCACCGCTCTCACATGTCCATTAATACCCAGACCACCGCTCTCACATGTCCATTAATACCCAGACCACCGCTCTCACATATCCATTAATACCCAGACCACCGCTCTCACATATCCATTAATACCCAGACCACCGCTCTCACAGGTCCATTAATACCAGACCACCGCTCTCACATGTCCATTAATACCCAGACCACCGCTCTCACAGGTCCATTAATACCCAGACCACCGCTCTCACATATCCATTAATACCCAGACCACCGCTCTCACAGGTCCATTAATACCCAGACCACCGCTCTCACATATCCATTAATACCCAGACCACCGCTCTCACAGGTCCATTAATACCAGACCACCGCTCTCACATGTCCATTAATACCCAGACCACCGCTCTCACAGGTCCATTAATACCAGACCACCGTTCTCACATGTCCATTAATACCCAGACCACCGCTCTCACAGGTCCATTAATACCAGACCACCGCTCTCACAGGTCCAGGTAAAGCAGATCACGCTCAAGTGAAGCTCAAATCACACACAATGTCATCTCAACCCGACGGCTGGGAGCTGGAGGTCGTTGGTTTGTTAGCTGTTCTTCTGAGACTCTCAGGCTCAGCGGAGAGAGTGTGTGGTTGTTTTCCGTCGGTGCTCCCACACACACACACACACACACACACACACACACACTTATCTTGTTCGGCAGAGGCAGTAGAGGTGAACACACGCACCCAGCTTTGAGGAACACAGGAAGGAGACTGGTAGATCTCTCTCTGTTTCTCTCCCTCTCTGTTCAGAGAGCTGTGCTGTAGCAGTGCACCTGGCAGGCAGAACAGATGAAGGTGGTTTGGATCAATAGCAGCAGTATCCCTGCTCCAAAGACACGCCACTCTGCTCACATCCACAGCTAGCTAGCTCACTGGGGTAAGGCAGTCAGTCCACCCAACTCATTGGTCTCTCGCCCCGTTGAATCCTCTCTCACTTCTCCCTCTCTCCCCGTGCTCTGCTCTCTCCCTGTGCTCTGCTCCTCTCTCGTTCCCCCCTTCCAAATTCACATCCCTCCCGCTCTTTCAGATTCTCTCTCCCCCTCTCTTTGTCGCCCCCGCTTAGTGACGACCCCCTGCTCCACCATCACTCTGAAGCCTGGTACATGTACATCAAATATAGGGGGAGTAAAAAAAAAACAACTGTGTGTGATAATCAGTATTTGTCTCTCTGTGTGTGTGTGTGTGTGTGTGTGTGTGTGTGTGTGTGTGTGTGTGTCAGTATATACAGTTGAAGTCGGAAGTTTACATACACCTTAGCCAAATACATTTAAACTCAGTTTTTCACAATTCCTGACATTTAATCCTAGTAAAAATTCCCTGTCTTAGGTCAGTTAGGATCACCACTTTATTTGCATGTGAAATGTCAGAATAATAGTAGTGTCAATGAAATGAAAAAGTGTATGATCTTGTATGATTTATTTCAGCTTTTATTTCTTTCATCACATTCCCAGTGGATCAGAAGTTTACATACAATCAATTAGTATTTGGTAGCATTGCCTTTAAATTGTTTAACTTGGGTCAAACGTTTCTGGTAGTCTTCCACAAGCTTCCCACAATAATTTGGGTGAATTTTGGCCCATTCCTCCTGACAGAGCTGGTCTAACTGAGTCAGGATTGTAGGCCTCCTTGCTCAGACACACATTTTCAGTTCTGCCCACAAATTTTCTATGGGATTGAGGTCAGGGCTTTGTGATGGCCACTCCAATACCTTGACTTTGTAGTCCTTAAGCAATTTTGCCACAACTTTGGAGGTATGCTTGGGGTCATTGTCCATTTGGAAGACCCATTTGCGACCAAGCTTTAACTTTCTGCCTGATGTCTTGAGATGTTGCTTCAATATATCCACATCGTTTTCCTCCCTCATGATGCCATCTATTTTGTGAAGAGCACCAGTCCCTCCTGCAGCAAAGCACCCCCACACCCCCACGTGCTTCACGGTTGGGATGGTGTTCTTTGGCTTGCAAGCCTCCCCCTTTTTCCTCCAAACATAACGATGGTCATTATGGCCAAACAGTTCTATTTTTGTTTAATCAGACCAGAAGACATTTCTCCAAAAAAGTATGATCTTTGTCATCATGTAGAGTTGCAAACCGTAGTCTGGCTTTTTTATGGCGGTTTTGGAGCAGTGGCTTCTTCCTTGCTGAGTGGCCTTTCAGGTTATGTCGACATAGGACTCATTATACTGTGGATATAGATACTGTTGTACCTGTTTCCTCCAGCATCTTCACAAGGTCCTTTGCTGTTCTGGGATTGATTTGCACTTTTCGTACCAAAGTACGTTCATCTCTAGGAGACAGAAAGAGTCTCCTTCCTGAGTGGTATGACGGCTGCGTGGTCCCATGGTGTTTATACTTGCGTACTATTGTTTGTACAGATGAACGTGGTACCTTCAGGCATTTGGAAATTGCTCCCAATGATGAACCAGATTTGTGGAGGTCTACAATTTTTCTGAGGTCTTGGCTGATTTCTTTTGATTTTCCCATGATGTCAAGCAAAGAGGCACTGAGATTGATGGTAGGCCTTGAAATACATCCACAAGTACACCTCCAATTGACTCAAATTATGTCAATTAGCCTATCAGAAGCTTCTAAAGCTTTGACATCTGTTTAAGGGCACAGTCAACTTAGTGTATGTAAACTTCTGACCCACTGGAATTGTGATACAGTGAATTATAAGTGAAATAATCTGTCTGTAAACAAATGTTGTAAAAATGACTTGTGTCATGCACAAAGTAGATGTCCTAACCAACTTGCCAAAACTATAGTTTGTTAACAAGAAATGTGTGGAGTGGTTGAAAAACGAGTTTTAATGACTCTGACTTCAACTGTATGTTCCTGTCGTAGACAGTGATAATTTGTGCCCACTAGCATCTTATGCCCTTTTACATTTTCAATCAGTCTCTCTCTCTCCCTCTGCCTTTCCTTTGGCCCCTCTCTCCATATCTTCCCCTCCTTCTACCTCCACTAATTTCATCTATCTGTTGATAATTGTTCATCAAAACAGAACCATGGTGCTCTCCCAGAAGCTTGGCTGGTGGGTAAAACCTGCCAATTCAGACAAACAAATATATAATGATGTCGCATAAGGCTTACTTCAATAATCAATGTTGTTCAATGATTTTCACTGTATCTTTACCTCTTTCCTCCCTCTTTTACTTCCTGTTATGTATTGTCCATATGGTACTGTCGGAAGTATGAATGTTTTTCACCCTCTGCATGAGAAAACCATGGCAATATAACGTGAGGCCATTCATTTACAGAAGATCATACACTTTTTCATTTCATTGACTTTGCGAAGAGATGACTCATACACGCACAAAGGTGGGAACCTGCACGCAAACACACATGTACACAGACACACACACACAGGGTAGGAGGCACGCAGGCACACACACCCTGCAGTCCCCCCCTGTGTTTCAACCCAAGGACAGGGTGCAGTCTGCATTGCAAGCTGTAATGGTGCAGCCACAGTTTCATTCTTTATCCTAATGACATTTCCCCAGAGAGGAAAAGACACACACACACACACACACACACACACACACACACACACACTGCAAGAGTGTGTGTGTCTGCGCCGCTTGAGCGAATGAAAGTGTGTGCAGCCCTCCTAAGGCATTGAGTTATTGGGCCCAATTACAGAATGCCATGATACACTGGCTACACTGTTGCTACGCCCCAACACAATGCTGCCCTGTTGCTACGCCCCAACACTATGCTGCCCTGTTGCTACGCCCCAACACTATGCTGCCCTGTTGCTACGCCCCAACACTATGCTGCCCTGTTGCTACGCCCCAACACTATGCTGCCCTGTTGCTACGCCCCAACACTATGCTGCCCTGTTGCTACGCCCCAACACTATGCTGCCCTGTTGCTACGCCCCAACACTATGCTGCCCTGTTGCTACGCCCCAACACTATGCTGCCCTGTTGCTACGCCCCAACACTATGCTGCCCTGTTGCTACGCCCCAACACTATGCTGCCCTGTTGCTACGCCCCAACACTATGCTGCCCTGTTGCTACGCCCCAACACTATGCTGCCCTGTTGCTACGCCCCAACACTATGCTGCCCTGTTGCTACGCCCCAACACTATACTGCCATTGCTAGCTGGCTATGACCCTGACATACTAGGAGTGTGGGGCCCATCATAGAGATAGTGCACCACCTCTAAGTCCCCTGGACAAATACACACACAGCACAGTGTAGTGGGCTTCAGTGTTTATTAACTAGTCTTGCTGGTCCCCGTCTTCTACAGTTCCTGTGCCATATTGCTGTCTTAATATGATCAACATGAACCATTCTGACATGAAGAAAATCAAGGGAGATAAAGGTGTGTGTGTGTGTGTGTGTGTGTGTGTGTGTGTGTGTGTGTGTGTGTGTGTGTGTGTACACATCTGTACTGACCAAAGGCGTGCAAAGGAAGAGAGGTAAAGAGAGGAAGACCCGACGGAGTCTGGATTGATCTCCTGTCGATATGAGAGACATACAAAGGCGTATATCGACAGTCTCCCCTCAACCCTGGTCATGAGAGGGCCAGTCATACACACATCAAATCAATGGCCCCTCGAGATGGAACACTCCAGAGGTCAAAAAAACAGAAAGTGTCTCCAGAGACGAGGGAGGGATGAGAGGGAGAAAATTAAGGATGAGAAAATGGGGAGAAAGATAGGAGGAAATAGAAATGGCAATAGACAGAGAGAGAGAAAAAGAGAGTAAAAGGTAGAGGTTTACACTCATTTCCACTCACTGAAGTCAGTCAAGAGCAGTCTAATTTGACATGAATAGAGCGCTTTGATTGCTGTCTATGCTGCTACAGCAGTAACGCCAATTTCCCCAAACACTCCCTCTCGCTCCCTACATGCATCTCTCTCTCCAGCAGGCTCGCTCCAGGTCAAGCTAGCTGACAAAGGGGCTAATGCACAAACAAGTCACTGAAAACACCCACTTGCTGTTAGCTTGGACTGGTAGGAACACACTGTAGAAGGCCAATAAGAAGTACTGGGATTTTACACTAACAGTTTGTTGTATTCTGATCTGAACCAACTTCCATTACTCTTCTCCTTTCTTCCATGAACACTGATCTGGCAGGGTATGACAGGTCAAAGCAACATGATAAATCATATCCACCCCATTCACATATCATTGGCTATGATGGAAAGGCCACGAGGAAAGGAACCAAAGTTAAGAGTATAGAGACACAAACTATGGGTGTCAGCATGCAGCTGTTCCACTACTGTTTTCATGGATGTTTTGCAGGGAGTTGTTGAGTCAGCGAAAAATCAGAGTTGAAATGTTTTTCAAAACAGTTGGACTTTTCTGACTCCTCTTGGGTCTGTCCCAGTCGTCTGTCCCTTCCCCATTCCTCCTCTCTCCCTTTCCTTCCTCTGTTCTGGCTCGGTGCCACAGGGCAGACTGGAAAAACATCACCGGGCTCCCTCACACTTCCTGTTTGCCCCGTGTCACTTCCTGCTCTCTGGGTTTAACTTTTAAACCAATCAAAAGACTGCTAGTACTGCACTGACTGTACTGACATTCTGCATGCCCACTTCACGTTCAAGTCTCCAAACTCTACAATGACATCGGACTCTTCCTTATCTATGAACTCGATCCAACACTTTCAGTCTCAGTCTTCACCCAAACCAGTTCTGGACACTTTGAACGTCTCACACCTCACTTTTACACTCTCAAAGACCACTCCCACATCCAAGCCAGACCTCCCCTCACCCAAATCAGGCCTCTGCCTCACCAAAGTCTA
Source organism: Oncorhynchus mykiss (assembly GCF_057628025.1). NCBI lineage: Eukaryota > Metazoa > Chordata > Actinopteri > Salmoniformes > Salmonidae > Oncorhynchus > Oncorhynchus mykiss. The sequence goes on from NC_143042.1 coordinate 15,631,667, forward strand.
CTCATCATCCAAAACCTGGCCTCAACCCTCCTGCCTATATCTGTCCCTCCCCCATCCTCATACTTTCCCTCCGGCCTCCTGCAAGCCCGGTCTGTCCTTCACCCTACCCACAGCATGCACAGATCTTCTGCTGTGGCCTTTTACAGGATGGTGAGAGATTCAGAGAGCCATAAAGGCTCTCTATGGGGAGAGCTGAGCAAACAGATGTGTGTGTGTGTGTGTGTGTGTTAGGAGGAGGGGTGGAGTTGTTTACAAGCCAACAGTAAAATCAGCAGCTGCTAAAACAGTGGAGCACTAGAGGTGGAGGTGACAATGATGTGTAGTTGTGCTGTAGGAGCAAGAAGATGAATGACAACCCCCCCCCCCCCCCCCCCCAAACTGCAGTACCATGAGCGTGGGAGTTTATAAACGATACCCAAGATACTCTGCTCAGGCACGCTCGCGGTCAGCCAGACGTTCATGCGTCTTCTGGTCGACAGGGTCTATCCCGTTTGACATTGGTCGATACGATGCGTGTCGTTCCTCATTGGTTTGACGGGTTGCGCGCCATTTCTCAGTTGTCAGAGGGTGTGTGCGGTTACTCAATGCTCAGTAGGGTGGGTGTGTTGTTTGTTATTGGTCATAGGGGTGAGATCAGGTTGCTACTGGTCAGTGGAGGTGGGGGCTGGTATTGCTCATAAGGTGTGAATGGTTTGGCCATTTGTCATAGAGTGTAGTAGGGTTTATGGTTTGTCATTGGTTAAGGTGTGTCGTGTCCTCGCCACTAGAAACGGGAACGATTCTCTCAGCACCAGCCATTTCTGAGCATGCCTGTGTATTCTGCAGTGTAGGCAATGTGGGTTTTACAGCTTGCCTGTCTCATGCATTCGCCTCATCACAATTACACAAATGTACACCACAAATGTGTGTGAGTGTGTGGCTGCATGTCCTGCAGTATAGAGTTACGAGTCCTGTTCATAAACAGCGGGTATACAGAAGCAATTCAGTCAAGATACCAACCACACCGCTTCCAGTTGAACAGCCATGTTGTTTATATGAGGCGTTCACAGCAAAACATAAAGCAAACACGAGGCAAGTAAACCGTCAGTTTGAACTAGATGTATTTGTAGTGGACTATATAGGGAATATGGTGCCTTTTGGGATGCGTCCTGAGAGAGTGGAGTAACGGAGTGAGTAAACGTGATGTGAAATAAAGGCTCAGCCTGTCCCCAAAGACAAGCACAGCTCCTTAAATCCTTAATCAGGGTTCTATACATAGTGCATGACCCAATCCGTCTGAACTCAACGCCACACATTAAGTATTGATAGGTTCAACTTTGTGAGGAGCAGCGGGGTGCCAGGGTAGAGCTGGGAGTAGAGATCACCATGGCAACATGCAGACTAGACAGCCCATGACAGGCCAACAACAAGCCTTATGGCAGTAGAAGAGTCACCACAATTACTATATATATATATTTTTTTTTTCTTTTCTTTTTGTGTGTGTGTCAGCAAGTGAATAAGTGTGTGTGTAAACATTTTACTATACTTGTGTGTACCAGAAGTTCTCACAAGAAACGTTAACCAACTAAAATTCAGAGAAGGACATTTTGCCGGTTCTCACTTGTAAAAAGGCTATTTTAGGCTTAGGGGTCAGGTTTAGGGAAAATAGGACTTTGAATGGGAATGAATTGTTGGTCCACGAAAAGTCCTCACACGTATAGCTGAGTGTCTGCACGTGCAAGTACGTTAGCGTGAGAGATTGGGATTCCGTGTCAGTCAGTAAGTGTGTACTATATGTATGTGTGTCGGTCAGTAAATGTGTACTGTATGCATGTGAACGAGTGAGTGTGTGTGTGTGTGTGTGTGTGTGTGTGTGTGTGTGTGTGTAGCCCAGTATGTTTCCCCTGTCCCTCCTCCACTGGTGAGATGCCCTGAGGATAGCTCAGTGGATCCATTTCCTCCTCCTGCTGTGTTTACTGCTAGATGTAATCATATTCCTGTGAGGCTTCCTTCCTGTTCCCCCGAACGACACACATCCCAACTAGGGTTGCACATTTTGGGGAATATTCAGAGGTGGAAACTTTCCATGGGAATTAACAGGAATATATGGCAATTAACAGAAATATATGCAAATTAATATTAATACCATTTAAATATAAATGTTTTTTTGCATTGGATATATTTACTATATCATTTGGAGACAGAAACAAAAACATTTTACCTTATCATAAGTACACATAATTGCAAATGATTAAATCCTTCCAATAGAAATCAAAAACTATTTAGTTACGAATTGAACTTTTAATTAAATGAGTTGACTCTTCCTTTGGAATGATTTCACTGAACAACAAAAGAAAAGGGAAAAATTAATGAACCCCAATCATCCATTGCATCTCCCAAAAACATTTTCTAAAACTTTGGTTGTCTTCCTCTCAGGCTTCCATGTCTTCCCCCTGGACCTCCTCAATGTCCACCTCTTGAACATCAGTCTTTGAGGCCTCATCTTCACTGTCACTTTCCAACCTTGTTGAGGATGGCTCGTTGTCAGGCTCAAAAAGCCTCAAATTTGCCCGGATGGCCACCAATTCATCAACCCATGTATTGGTCAGCATGTTGAGTGCTTTGGGCTCCGTGTTCCCAAACAAGGACCAGTTGCGCTCTGAGGCAGCTGATGTTGGTGGGATTTGGAGATGATGGAGGCAACAGGGGAAAGAGCCTCAGATCCACAAAGTCCCTTCCACCAGGTGGCTGATGAGATATGTTGGCACGGCTGCCATTTTGCATCTCCATCCCAAGGCCCTTGCTTGGAAGTGTACTTCGCCAGACTGCCAAGAACCTTGCCCTCATCCAGGCCAAGGTGGCGAGACACGGTAGTGATGACACCATATGCCTTGTTGATCTCTGCACCAGGCAGGATGCTCTTGCCAGCATACTTGGGGTCCAACATGTACGCTGCAGCGTGTATGGGCTTCAGGCAGAAGTCTTCACGCTCTTTGATATTTTATTTTTTCCCTCTGCTTGGAGCAACAGTGAAGTGGGCAGGGCAGTACGGATTTCTTCTCTTACATCTGCAAGCAGAGTCTGAACATCAGACAGGATGGCATTGTGTCCTTCAATCTGTGCAATGGCTACTACTATAGGTTTGACTGCTTACCACTCTCTCCCAAAACACATCATCCAGGAGGCTTCTCTTGATGGGGCTGTCCATGATGGGGCAGACTGATTCGGCCATTTCTTGGAGACTCCTTCCCCTCCAGGAGACTGTCAAACATGATGATATCACCATCCCAACGGGTGTTGCTGGGCAGCTTCAATGTGGTGCTCTTATTCTTCTCACTTTATTTGGTGAGGTAGACTGCTGCTATAACTTGATGACTGCCTTCAAGCTCATCTGCAATGTAATGACCGGTGTGTCTATTGTCCCTTGTATCTGTGCTCTTGTAGAATACTGGTTGAGGGGTGGAGATTATGTAATTAATTATTCCTTGCCCACGAACATTTGACCACTCATCAGAGTTGATTGCTTTACAGTCTGCTTTCTCTATGATTTGCTTGACCTTCACTTGAAATCTGTTGAAACTCTGCATCCAGCAAATGAGTAGAAAAAGCATGTCTGGTTTGAGGGGTGTATGCTGGGCAAAGAACATTAAGAAATCTCTTCCAATACACATTGCCTGTGTGCATCAGAGGTGAACCAGTTGCATACACAGCTCGAGCAAGACATTCATCAGCATTTCTCTACTACGTTCCTCCATTGAGTCAAAAAAAAACTCTGATTCGAGGAGGACCATGAGCTGTTGATATCGATAAGGTATCTTTGCATCTTTGTTGCATTCTTCACATATGATTTGGCACAGTATTTGCAAATGTACAGCTTTTCCTTCTATATTAGCTGCAGTGAAATGTATCCACACATCAGATAGTGCCCGTGGCATTTTCCTGTAAAGCTTAGGAAAAAATGTGTAAAAAATATGCAAATGCAATTCCATGTACAGATAAATAGTTAAGCAGTAAGATTAAACAACTCCTTTGTAAGATAAATGTTTTAAAATGTAACATGTATGGAAACAGGTGAATTAACACTCCTCAGTTAGCAGGCTCAATCAAGCTAAAACACATGGTAGCAAAAACTAACTAGCAGAAATTGTTAGCAAGTTAGAAATGATTTAAACACACTTTGCTGTAGGCTACTATTTACTAGTTAACAAAAAAATCATGCATGTCATAAAATATATTCACCCCACCCAGTATGGTAATCAAAACTTACCAGAAAGTATGTAGTCCTTGGCTCAGACAGTGTAGTAGTGTGGGCTCAATAGCATCTCATTAGTGTGCAAGATCTTGAGAATCAGCTGTACATGTGATGGAAGAATCAGGGTTGCAATTCCATTGAATTGGGAATAGTTTAACCAAAATATGCCACAAGACCTAGAATTGTCTTATGTGTAGCCCACCAAAAAAGATTCACTGTTATATTTTGATGAATTTAAGAAAAATTCCCAGGCTTAACTTCCCATGGAAAATTTACCGGAAAGTTTCCAACCCTTTGCAACCGTAACATACCTGCGAGACCCCCCTCCCCTGCGAGACCCCCCCCCCCCATCACATCACAACATGTTATCAGCTACATGCTCTGGTCCACAGAGAAAAGCAGAGAGACAGAAAGAGAGGGAGCAACAGGAAGCCAGGTCAGTGGAGTGGGAGACTTGGTTCCATTGTGAACACAGAACTGAGACTACGGCTCCACAGGAGGAACTGAGATCAGAGGATATGGGAGAGGACATAAACACTACCGTACTAAAGCCCAAAACATAACACTAGTTGAACACTGCAATGCAGCAATGCTACTACCTCTATACAGTAGCAGCTACAACCCATTGCAGCCAGTTGCTCCAGTTATAGACAGGTTGAATGTTTCGCAACAAAACCAACTCAAAACAGACGGGATTGGCTTAGAATGTTGACAACATGCAAACTATATTTTGTCTCCAATGTTTATTGAAAACAAATACATTTGCACGATGATTACTTGTCTCTCGAATACATCGCTACAGTTGTTGGTTAGCTAGCATGCAGAATTTTGCCATATTTAGCGCTGACATCAGTCAAAACACCTCAAAAACAAAACTATGTATCGAGAACAAGATAAAACTCGCTGAAACGCACCACCTACGATTCGCCACATGGCAGCTTCTTATTGTTGCTAGTCATCTGGCCATCCAGAACCACAACAACACACTGACTTCTGCCCCATTGAAGTGTGCACATCGTTGTCATGACGCTGTCAGCTAACCCATCTATAGCTACAACAACAAACTGTCCTGCCTGTTAGAGGTGACACCTTCAATGGATGATAAATTATTTACATTTTGTACAAAAAATATCTACCTAACCCTAACACCTACGTGCACTCTCCCATACTCAAACTTCTCAACTTGTTCAGGACACAGCCCAAGTGGGATAGATGAACTAGTCTAACCTGTACAATACAAATTGGGCTTTGTCCCTCAAACAAATACCTCTCTCTAGTAATTATCCCTGTGACAGTGTCAGTCTGAGGGAATGCTGGAGTCTTGCTGTGCTAAGCAGAGCTGTCCTGTCCGGAGACAGAGGGATGTTAGCAGGCCTGGCCCTACACCAAGAGACAGAGGACCAGGGGGTTGGAGACTTCTGCTTAATCAGTGCTGAGACTTCCCATGTTAGCGGTTTAGAGATTGTATAGCCCTAGACTGTGCCAAGTTAGCATGTTAATGGATTGGAGGCCAACTGCTTTTAACCAGGGCCAAGTGTTAGCATTTTAGCAGATAGCCACTCTGCCCTGCTCAGCATGAACAGGTCCAAGGATTAGCCGGTTAGTGTTTTGGGGGCCTGGATTTGCATTCGGAACATTATTGTTCTGTCAAAGTGAAATCCTATATTGGTGTGTTCCAGTAGTCTGTTAGCATGTTCCCCATGACAACAGGGCTAGTGTTATCAGGCTGTCAGTGAGCAGTGGTAGCCAGCAAACTAGGCTAGCGGTGTTGTCTCAGTGCCCAGCAGATGGAGACCAGATGAGGCTTTAGAGGAGATAATGACCCTAGTCTGCGCCACGCCTAGCCACTGTGGACCCAACAGCAAGCTAGCTACCGAATGACATCAGATCAGTTCTCCTCTGACAAGGAGAGAAAGAGGAAGCGGCCGCATGAAAGACAGAGTGGGGGCAGAGACCGAGAGAGTGGGGGCAGAGACAGAGAGAGTGGGGGCAGAGACAGAGAAAGTGGGGGCAGAGACAGAGAGAGTGGGGGCAGAGACAGAGAGAGTGGGGGCAGAGACAGAGAGAGTGGGGGCAGAGACAGAGAGAGGGGCGGGGCAGACAGGTGATAGCTAGACATCTGGTAACATACATCACTCCCCCTTTCATCTCCACCTCCATAACACAGACATGTGAAGTCTGGATTGTTTATCAAACACGGCTGGTCAGTAGGGAGAGGGGGGATGGAGAGAGCACTCTGGTGACTGATATCTACACTACTGAAAGACCTCTACACTAACCTAGGGGCCTGTGTATAAGCATTCACAGTCCAGCCATTTCAAGGCGAAGACAGAACTACTCTTCACTGTGAGAACGTATGTTTCACATTAAAACAGAAAACAGGTTTTTTGTTGTTGGTGAAAACACAATGGGAACTCTGTGCTTTTTTCATTTACCTCAGAAAACAATTGGACACTGGTTCTGATATTAAAATAGTTATAATTCAATTCATTTATGTAGTGTTTTTTTTTAACCTATTGCTCCAAGCGCTTCACAAAAGCCAACAATCTTGTATCTGTCAAAACTTTGTGTGATGCAGAGACAACTCCTGTCCTCTCCTCCTTTCCAAATGCACAGGAAATGACTCCATCCAGAATGAGTCATCATCCATCGACCGTCGCTCATTAACAGACTCGTTAGGGAGAGCAAACCCCCCTCATCTCCCCATCCTACAGGCTAACGGGCGGGTGGAGGCTAATTAGGGTAATTAACTAGGGATATCAACAACATCGAGAGGGCACAATCAGTGAGTGAATTTACCAAAGCCATTTTATCCCAAAGCACATTGTGTGCCGAGAAAGCACATTGGGGTACAATACGTGACCGTACTATCAGCGTCTCCCATGGGGTTACAACAGGGTGTTATGTTAGTGGTTTGGGTTGTTAGTGGTTGTTGTTTTGGTGCAGAACTCTCTGTAGCTGTGCTATTTGTGTTCTCACTGAAGTAAGGGATCAAAGCTGGAAAGGCCTTTCAGCATTTATCAGAGCAGGAAAAGTGGGGACTTGGTGATAGGCTACGCAGGGCCTGAGCACAAAACCTAGACACACACACACTACACTTTCCTGATTCACACTCTGGAACTTTGAAATGCCTGTAGAGTAAATTTTGTAAAACAATATAAAGAAACATTTTGGCTAATTAAAACATTTAGATTTTCTATAATCATGTTTATATTTTTCAATATTTCATAAACATATGTAAGACATTTGATATTGAAATCAAAATACTACTCATATAACAGAGCAAGTGGTAAAGCTTCATGACACCAACTTTTACTTTGTAGCGCCTACAGATTAAACACTATGGAGTCTTAAAAGGAGGCCGTGCATAGGGCAAAATGTCCAACTTCTATTCATTATTCATATATTATGCTTTAATATACTAATGCCAAATATATGTCTACAATCCTCCCACAAAAAAAAAGCTTTGATGGTTGAAATTCCATAAAAATCATGGTCTTTTTTGGGGGGCTACTTTAGTGAGAAATCACCAAGTGTGTTCCATGAGTGGTTTCCGGCCCAATTCTCTCCTAACCCTAATAACCCAGTTTGCAGTGTGAGAGCACAGAGCAGCAGACGTACGCTATAAATACCTGCTTAGCACCAAGTTCCTGGCAGGTGTCTCTCGTCTGTTACTATCAATTACATTTTCATCCATCACTCAAAATCAGACACCTCGTGGACCATAAGCACAGATCACTAAACATGTGCACACGGTCCCATGCTTGCCCTGCATGTTTATGAGCGTTGGAGCGTGCAGAGGAAAAGGCAGTAGTCGAGTTCCCTCTCTCAGCACTCCCCTCCACAGCATCTGGCTGATCCAATCACCTTACAGTGGACACCTCACATGCACAGGGTTGCCCCGGTAACCTACTAGCAACCCTTCAGCACCAGACAGAGACCTAGCCTACTCAGAGCACTGCAGATAGAAATGCACTGTATGGAACGGACATGTTCTACTATAATAGATGTGGACATACTGGACAATCAGGCCAGCTCTATGCAATACATTCTATCTGAAATGCTCTTAAATATCTGTTGCTTTGTCGAATCTGGAATTCGACTTGATAAAGAGCCGTGGGAAAAGTCCCCTTTGAAAGAAGATATCCAGATAACAGCCAGATAACTTTGTTTGTCCAAAGTTTTAGTTATGAGTGGACGCACCTTTTCATTCCTTTGATACCGCTAACTTAATTCACACTCAGCAAAACACACACACACACACACACACGAAGCTCTTAATTATTGCCATTGTATTCTGAGCCAAGACACATTCCAAGTGCAATATCTTAACATAGAACTGAGCAGAAGCTCAGACATGGTGTGATTCACAGCTCACTTTTCCATAGAATGCAGCAGGTCCCATTAGACACTGTCAGATTCAACACCATGGACAAAGATGGCCCAGGCACAGCTGTACTCACTCACACACACACACACACACACGATGGAGTGTGCATCCTGCTACACCCCATGCCCCTTCCCATCATGCATTGCGGGGCTGATTGATGGGTGATTGCCGTGGCGAGTCAAGGACGCAGCACTCTCTCCTCTCTACCATACGGTTCAGCCACAGGGAGCAGGAGGTGCAGACAGACTGAGCCCATTTAACACCTCCCCACATGAAGCATCCATAGGCCACAAGTAGTGGAGCGCTGTGGATCACAGAAGCATAGCAAGGAGCTACTTCTCTTTTCTCCAGCTTCTACCCAGACGGGTACATCAAATAGCTACCAACGATAAAAATTACTTTTCCCACTAGTGAGCTGAACAGAACAGTGCTAAACCGTGCAGGCCGGCACAGTACGGTTCAGGCCGGCTAGATGGTGTGAGAAGGGTAGTGACCTATGATAGCCCTGGCTGTGTTGTTGAGGGGCATGGTGAGGGGTTATAGGTACTTACTCATAGTGGAGGCCGGGGGCGGGGAACAGGGCAGGGCCCAGGCGGGGTTTTGGACAGGTGCGGTCGTTCTCCACAGGTGCCCTCCTAGAGGCACTCATGACCTGCAGAGAAGGAGTCATTCAAATGAGCGAAACTAAATAGGTGCTCAAACACATTTGATATTTCAGAGACAAATGGATCACATTTTAAGTGGCGACACACTGTCAAGAAGACAAATCATTATAACGTTCAGAAATATCATTATGTCTTTCATATGAGGAATCACATTAGGCCTGCGTCATTGACTCCGCGATGGGTACAATCTATTCTATGTCCTGTCCACCTCACTGCCATACACCCCTGGAGTGACGTGCTCCATGACACAAACACAGTACGTGCAGGGCACACACACATGCCCCGATGAAGAGGATCAGAGATGACAGTTGGCATGGTCATTAGTGTCATCGTTGAGCTAGTAAGACAGGGTGCGGTGAGAGTGACCAGGCCTGTGTGTGTGTGTGTGTGTATATACCCATAAGGCCCAGCCACCGGCCCACCAAACTAAATAACCATAATCTGGTGACAGTGGTGTTCCTCTGTGGTGGGGTAATAACAGGTGATTGGATAGTGCTGCAGATGCAAGCCAGTGGGAGGGAGGGGTCAATTACCTGGCTCATGTTGCCATGACACAACAGGGCAGAAGCCACAGAGGATCCGATTCTTCCTAGAGACCTCTGTTATTGGTCGAGCACAGGTCAAAAAAACTCTTAAGATGGAATCGCCATCGGGGGAAACAACTCCACTGTTCGCCCCTAGCGCCTTTGTTATCTCTTTGTTGATGAAAATGGAGTAGAGGGGAATTCAGTAGCGTGATAAAATAAATTGCAGTGCATATTGTGCTGTCCTAATGTGTGTGCAATGCTGTCTGAGGAAGGGAAAAAAACTGTTTGTTGTTTGCAGTAATTTCCCCATTGTTTTAATTTCCCCAAACAGACGTGGCAGTTTCACCAATTAAGGATTCCAGCTTTAATTAACAGAAGACAAACAAGCGCTGACATAGTTTCATGTGTCAATCCAAAAATGCCAATAATTATGGAATTACAACTGTGTTCATGAATCCAAGTTGTAAATATTAGGGGTATACACAGTGTACAAAAAACCAAGAACACCTTTCTAATATGGGCTCGAAAGTTGTCAAAATGAGTAGAACTGGTCTCATCAAGTTGCCCAACCCTGGTCTATGTCATGGAAAGAGCAGGTGTTCATAATGAGTAGAACTGGTCTCATCAAGTTGCCCATCCCTGGTCTATGTCATGGAAAGAGCAGGTGTTCATAATGAGTAGAACTGGTCTCATCAAGTTGCCCATCCCTGGTCTATGTCATGGAAAGAGCAGGTGTTCATAATGAGTAGAACTGGTCTCATCAAGTTGCCCATCCCTGGTCTATGTCATGGAAAGAGCAGGTGTTCATAGTGAGTAGAACTGGTCTCATCAAGTTGCCCATCCCTGGTCTATGTCATGGAAAGAGCAGGTATTGTAATGAGTAGAACTGGTCTCATCAAGTTGCCCATCCCTGGTCTATGTCATGGAAAGAGCAGGTGTTCATAATGAGTAGAACTGGTCTCATCAAGTTGCCCATCCCTGGTCTATGTCATGGAAAGAGCAGGTGTTCATAATGAGTAGAACTGGTCTCATCAAGTTGCCCATCCCTGGTCTATGTCATGGAAAGAGCAGGTGTTCATAATGAGTAGAACTGGTCTCATCAAGTTGCCCATCCCTGGTCTATGTCATGGAAAGAGCAGGTATTCATAATGAGTAGAACTGGTCTCATCAAGTTGCCCATCCCTGGTCTATGTCATGGAAAGAGCAGGTGTTCATAATGAGTAGAACTGGTCTCATCAAGTTGCCCATCCCTGGTCTATGTCATGGAAAGAGCAGGTATTGTAATGAGTAGAACTGGTCTCATCAAGTTGCCCATCCCTGGTCTATGTCATGGAAAGAGCAGGTGTTCATAATGAGTAGAACTGGTCTCATCAAGTTGCCCATCCCTGGTCTTTGTCATGGAAAGAGCAGGTGTTCATAATGTTTTGTACACACTGTATATGAATGAGATTTGCTTTGCACATCTAACTATACAATGACATTTTGCTTTGTGCATATAATTGTGATAAGTGATAATGTACTGATAATTCCTTGATGACAGCTTTGCATTCTCTAAACCAGTTTCATGAGGTAGTCACCTGGAATGCATTTCAATTAACAGTGTGCGTTGTTAAAAAGTTAATTTGTGGAATTTCTTTCCTTCTTAATGAGTTTGAGCCAATCAGTTGTGTTGTGACAAGGTAGGGGTGGTATACAGAAGTTAGCCCTATTTGGTAGAAGACCAAGTCCATATTATGGCAGGAACAGCTCAAATAAACAAAGAGAAACAGTCCATCATTACTTTAAGACATGAAGGTCAGTCAATGCGGAAAATTTCAAGAACTTTGAACGTTTCTTCAAAACTTTTTTTGGTCCTCCAATAAATCGGTATCGATGTCGGTGTTGAAAAATCATAATCGGTCGACCTCTAATCTAGTCAGACAGACATGTTGCGTACACCTGCTGTGATTCAGTCAGCAAAGACCTAGCTAAGGAAAACAATGGGTTAATAGGTTGGACTCAGGCCTGAGTGTGTGGGCTGAGAGTCTTAGCTTTAAGGCAGTGAACTGGGATAAGGGAAACCAGACAATATGTTCACCTCTGCCCTGACCCAGGTCTACAGCCAGCCAATCAACCGCAGCATTACTGAACAGCCAATCAACAGTAATGTTACAGGAAGATTGAGGAGGCAGAGGGACCTCAAAGCCCTATTAAAATAGACACAACTCTTTATTATTATGGAGTTAGTAGTATCTCTCTCCAAAGCTGAGAAGATCAGGCATAAAGGAACATTGGCCCAAGGCAGAGTGAGAGAGATGGGCTAGGGGCAGGGGTGGGGTGTAGTGATCAGTGGATGGACCTCTCTTCCTTCTCCAAGGACTGAGGGGTACCCTGGCAGAAATGAGAGCGTCAGGTACTGCCAAAGCAGCATCCATGCGTACGCGCAACGGAGGCTGCCAAACACTTGCACACGCACACACACTCGCACACTCACACAGAGCTTGGCTGAGGTTGCACCAACATCTGGTGTGCTGTGTGTGGGCCGGCCACTCCAAGGCCAGGCAGAGAGAAAGCAGACCAATGTGCCAGCGGGCATAAGCACCCACCAGAGACTGGCACGTGGAGCTCTGCCAGCGCCTGGAGAGGAGAAGGGGAATGTAATAACACTATACCCTCTCAAACATGTGGTGTGTGTGTTTGAGAGGAAGGATGTGTGTGTAAATTATTGTAATCTATTTAACTATTATCAGTGTGGGCTGACCCGTTTGATCACACACACGCACAGTTAAGGTCACATATAAAGGGCATTTTGTCTCTGGCAGTGTTTTCTGTGTGGGGAAGTGGAGAAACCGAATCCTCCACCCACTCAGTGCCCACAGCACCATTTTTCAGACTGTGTTTTTTATTAGAGAGAGAACCCATAGCAAAGGCCTGGTTGCTATGCTACGGAAGCTCAGCCGGGACCAGCTTTTCAGGCAGTCAAAGAAACCCCTCCAACTCACACAAGACACTGCCCAGACGGACAAACAGACTGCTCTTTCATTACAAACAGACATCTACACACTAGTTCTCTACACTCTGTGGAGAGGCATTACAAGAGGCACGACTGCTCTTTGTGCCAACTGTGTACAGAGCCCATGTGGAAAAGTGTGTGTGTGTGTGTGTGTGTAAAACAGAGAGGGGCAGATGAGATTATTTGTGGCTGCTAACTCTTGCCTGACTACTGCAGGCTGCTCTGTTTCCTCACTGTCAGGGTATCAGGGCAGAAAGACAGAGATCCTTAGCATTGTCCAAGAACTGTGAAATAAGGAAACATGTTTGAAATGGCACTGGGGGTATTTTAAATTGAACTTGATAAAAAAATAAAAAGTTTTAGTTTTTTGATTCTGTAAACTATGGTATTCTATGCCGTAGTAGATAATAGGCTCAGTAGTACCACATTAATGAATGGACATAAATAGGATGCAACACTGGTGATGATTCATTCACAGACTTTTTTCTAATATTGGAATGACTGTGGTAAGTTTATGTTGAATCGAAAAAGAGAACTCCGTCACCCCCCCTGGGTGACGGAGTTCTCTTTTTCGATTCAACATAAACTTACCACAGTCATTGTGCAAACGTGAATGTACAGCTTTAAAATTGTGTTTTGACAACATAACTCTTGATAATTCGACCAATTAAAGCGGTTGAGATAGAAAAGTTATAGCCGTATAGGCCTACTTTCCTATCCAGTCCAAATCACCTGTTGCAACAAATAAGCCGAGCTCTACAGGTGGTGCAGGGCAGGTATGAGCTCTTTCTTTCTTGTGTAACTACTCAATATTCTGTCTATAGGTCTAACTGTGTGTGAAGTGGCTACTACCTAGATTCATTTGGGAAGGGTGGGAAATGTTGGTATAAATAGGGGGAAATACACTTTGAGAGTCCAATTTGCATTTGCTTTACAGGTAGCTAGGATAATTAAGCTCGCTAAATGGCTACATCTGGATGCTTTGCCCATCAATATTAATGGACTCCAGCACAGAGTTGTATCGATAATAAACAACTCACCATGAGCCACAACTTCATCATCAACGCCTGGAATTGTCTGCACCAACAAACAATACTTACCATAGCTCCAACTCCCACTGCTTAATATTGAATGCCCTTCATCAGCATGCCTATTCACAGCTATCTGTGTGGACACTTGGGTATTAATTTGATGAAGGGCAGTAAAAGGTAAGCAGTGGCCTGGTCTCAGACAAGACGTAACATAATAAATAAAAGTAAATCCGGGAAACTCAAATGAGTATGATATTTTACATTTGGTATGGTTACATATGACAGAAGATTACTTAAGGCTAAAATGAAAGGAGTGTAGTTGGTTGGGTGGGCGTATAATGTGAACGTCAAGCAACCAAAAGGTTGAGTGTTTGAATCTCATCATGGACAAATTCAGCATTTTAGAAAATCCTTACGATTTTTTGTTATTTTACAACTACTTAACAGGTTGGCTAACAGTTTCACTAACCCTAGCCTAGTTACCGTTAGTAACCTAGCTAGAGATAGCGTTAGCCCATCTAGCCAATGTTAGCCACAACTAATTGAGATTTGTAACATATAATATATATAATAACATATTGCAAATTCATAACATAGCGTACAATTTGCAGTTCATAACAGCGTACAAATTGCAATTCATAACATAGCGTACAAATTGCAATTCGTAACATAGCATACGAAATGGATGATGGACATCCACAAATTAATACATACCATTTAGGGGTGTGAACATTTAAACATTAAAAAATGTCAACCAAATTAGGATCCTAACTTTCAGAAAAAAATCCCTTACTGAAAAACATTTTTTCTTCACAAAATTAAAATCACAGTGCAGTTATCACAAAATTACCACTAACAGGTCCCGATCATCATCATGAAGGGAAAATAATTTAATTTAACAAATACATAATGCAACAATGCTGTAATATTGGGAGAAAAATACATGTTTGCTACTTTATTATCAGGAGCTGTAGCGCATGAGGAAGAGCGAGAGGCTCGAAGCAGAGCAGCAGCTCAAATGTTTGTGGCTAGGGGAGCAGGAAGAGAGAAGAAAGATAGCAACCAGATCGACTCGCGCTGGTAGACTCACTTATTGCTAGTGATTTATCATCTCATTTGATTACATAGTACCTGTTTTGACTGCATCAAACAGAGACGTTGGTTAAGCTAGCTAACGTTAGCTAGGCTAATTGAGACTACATAACTCACCTTCCGAAACCGGCAGTAAATAACAGCTCCATTCAGATGATTCATTATAGCTTACATGTTGGCTCTTGGTGTAGCTGGTCCTTATCATTTAACTTTTAGTTCTGTCATTTTAATTCCATCTTACATTGATTAGCCTATAGTTCAACTACATGGGCAAAAGTATGTGGACACCCATTCAACTTAGTGGATTCGGCTATTTCAGTCACACCCGTTGCAGACAGGTGTATAAGATCGAGCACAAATCCATGCACACTCCATAGACAAGCATTGGCACCTTTCCAACAAGTCAGTTCATTACATTTCTGCCCTACTAGAGCTACCCCAGTCACCTGTAAGTGTTAGGCCACACAAGCTCAGAACGGGACAGCCGAGTGCTGAAGCACGTATAAATGGTCTGTCCTTGGAGGCAACACTCACTACAGAGTTCCAAATTGCCTCTCGAAGCAACGTCAGCACAATAACTGTTCGTCGGGAGCTTCATGAAAAGGGTTTCCATGGCTGAGCAGCCGCACACAAGCCTAAGATCACCATGCGCAATGCCAAGCATTGGCTGGAGTGGTGTAAAGCTCCGGGGCAGTGGAAACGCATTCTCTAGAGTGATGAATGACACTTACATTCTAGCAGACAGACGGACTAATCTGGTTTTGGGGGGTGCCAGGAGAACGCTACCTGCCCGAATGCATAGTGCAAACTGTCAAGTTTGGTGGAGGAGGAATAATGGTCTGGGGATGTTTTTAATGGTTCGGGCTAGGCCCCTTAATTCCAGTGAAGGGAAATCTTAACGCTAAAGCATACTATGACATTCTAGACAATTCTGTGCTTCCAACTTTGTGGCAACAGTTTGGGGAAGGCCCTTTCCTGTTTCAGCATAACGATGTCCCTGTACACAAAGCAATGTCCATACAGAAGTGGTTAATCAAGATCGGTGTGGAAGAACTTGACTGGCCTGCACAGAGCCCTGACCTCAACCCTATTGAACACCTTTGGAATGAATTGGAACTCCATATTAATGCCCATGATTTTGGAATGAGATGTTCAGCAAGCAGGTGTCCACATACACTGCATGGCCAAAAGTATCTCCTAATAACTTGCCATAGGGAGGGTCTAGCTCTGTGACTGTAGCCTAGTACCAGTTTGATGACTTGTGATTGGATGACGACAAGATACATGCGGCACTCATGAAAAAAGTAAGGGCACCAGCAGCATAAATTATAAAATTCTCTCTCACCGCAGTAAGCCCGATTGTAGACCATCTGTAATGTGAATTCACGTGGACTTTAATGAATTTCGTATTATTTGAATGGAAAACCGAGAAAGAAACCAGCTGTTTAAACGTGAATGGTTTCCCCATTTGTCACATCTAATACCAAACGAAACATAACAAATATCAAATGGAGGGAGATTCACATGAACTATGTTACGTCTACCCCTGAGTCCAGGTTGCGTTTGTTAATGCAGATAATTCCAGGCTAATTCCAACGCGTAGAATTTGTATACTCACTAGGGTGATTGGCATAGCCTACGTATGGGTGGCATGTGAAACCGCAGCACGACATAACTCATTGCTAATAAAAAAAGGCTTTAAACGATGCATCTGTCAGCAAATGGCGTATCTTTCTTTGATGCAGGAGGCTGTGACAGGTAAACACATCCATTCCTCATCGTCCAGGCCATTCGGCGGCAAGAGACACGATGGGGAGGGCTCGTGAGCCACTGCACGAGAAATGCGATACTCAGCAACAACGCTGCCAGTTCCGCACAGTGATACAATGGAGCACAATAGCTGATAACGCGAATATATTCTCTCCCAGATATCATAACGTCCACTACCTGTCATAAACAGGCCAGTAGGCTATAGCTGATTGCCTTGCTGTATGATACTGTAAACATGATTTGTTTGTGTGATCTGCTCTCATGCTTCTGGGTAGAAGCCAGGCAGGAAACTTTCATTCGTGGGTGGCATTTGTAATACAATGTATCGGTTTGCGAGTTCCATGTTCGCTCTTTGTGGCATAGCTACAAACTATCCCCAACACAGTTTTTTCGGGCGAGCCGTAAAGCCAAGAATGTGTTAAGCCGCATTATCCCGAAACGGGATAGGATTGAGGCACTGCTACAAACGGTAACTACGTTACTATACCCATTCTCCCATGCAGCTCATCGCTACTACAGTACCCAATAGTCCCAGACGTGGTAAAGAAACATGGATCGCCTTATTTACTCAACACAGCCACACGTGCAAAATACCATTCAATAACTCTTATTCAAATCGTTTAATTCTACAATTGATCCCCTTAAATCAATTAGGCTACAGGAGAAACGTTGAAATCTCCACAAACGTCAAATGAGTGAAAGGAAAGCCAAGCCAACCAGATCCGCGAAATGCAGGTCTGTGACCAATGGGAGAGCTTGATTAGTGTTTCTGCAGTCTACCAACATCGACTCTGCTGCAGGAGGCCGTCCGGGGGTTTGGCTAGGTAGGCCTCGATGAATATACACAAGAACAAAAGTTTGGAGCTATTAAACCATATTCCCGATTGTAAACAAAACACTGGAATAATCCCGCATACCGAGTCGTTCAATGCGGACAACACTGCACAAACACGTGCCCCTGGTTCCCATCACGTATGCCACTTTCAAAGCCGCAGTCCGCTTGCTAGCGTTTAGCCAACAGTAGTACACTGACATCCATATCGGGGAAGTTGATAAATTATATTTCCCAGAACATTTGAAAATCGGAAGGACAGGTTTACCTTGTTCTAACTCGACGTGTCCGTCTTGATCACATCGCTGCGTGTGTTTTCCCAGCCAAACTAGAGTAAAACATGTCCATTGTCCCGTACCAGGAAGTCCGCGCTCTCCCAGAACAGAACACTTCTCAAACTCACTATGGAACCCCTGCAGGGCGCTGTGCAATCGATCCCACTCCAGGTAGCAATGCGCCGCACGACAGGCTTATCTCACCCGCCATGTTGGATCCGAAACGAGGTTGCGGCACATAGGTGGCGAATAGTAAAATATCACTAGTTGTCACTTGCACCTTTTTAATTGTTAAGACAAACACTTACCAACAAAGGAAAAGTAGTCTCATAGTCTTCATAGGCATAATGAAAAGTACTGCGCACGAGTCTTGCTAATAGCCTGTTAATAAACCTGGTAGAGTATAAATTCATGATATTGATATTGATATTAAATATTAAAATAACTTTCTCAGCGTTCTCATATCATACATTTCAAGTGAAAGCATCAGGTGGCCTGAAAGTATTTTATAGGTTATTTAGAATAGGCTACTTAAAAAAAATAAAATAAAAAAAATATATATATATATATATATATATATATTACACAAAATGTATTCTGCTATTCTGTTATTATTTGTGACCAGCAACTCATAGCCTTAACCCTTGTATTTGTTATTGAATGCTGAAGATCACTGTTATTACTACTAAAGTGTATATTCTGCAAAGTGATACTGCTCTTCTTATCTTAGCGGGCCATCAACAAGACAAACCAACCTCTATTTGTTCTTAGTGTGAAGTATCCACTGTACTATGCTTGGCTGGACTGTTTCACACAAAAGATAGGATGAGATAGGATATTCTCTATCTATACTGTATAGTGTTTACATACCAGTGATCCCACTGAGGGAGAGGAAACTGCTTGTATGCACAACCAAGTCAGCCTGAATAGGCACTTATTATCTGATCGATACATTATCAACTTATAACAATTTATAACAAGGTACAAATAGAATGTTAAAACAATGTTATAACATGGCCTGAACCTATCCATATGATCTGAAGGTTTTGCAAAACTGCACATTACCAATAGCCCATGACTAAGGACCTTGGGAACAAACAAAGCAGTTGTGTTTGCAGAACAGTGATAAGCTTTTATACACAGATAGTGGGGATGGGCACATATTGTATTCTACAGAACCCGTTCATCCTGAAAGTCATTTTATGTCTGCCAGTTTCCAGGAACATTATCTACAGTACACACTTTTTAAAACAGGCATGATATCAGATACTCTCTTTCTATGACACATCTAGATACTGGACTGGATGTCTAATATTATACCAGCCCCGGTGTGGGTCGTAGTCTTAGTATAAAAATCTGTTTGGCTCTGTTGTGTGTGTATGAAACGGACATCAGTGCGCTGCTAACATTTTTGCTTTCCTCCACTGTCCCTGTCCCCATACCAGGCTTGAACCAGTGATTCTATGCTCGCAAACACACGACTGCCCTCTTTGACAACGTACCAACCGTTTCTGCTATGCAAAAATATCTAATTCGAAAGCTCCATCGGCAACATTTCTAGCTAGCTGTGGAGGGAGTTTACGGTACGTTCTTAACTCTGTTACTTGTGCTTCCTAGTGATGTGTGGCCCTCTTCTAACAGAGGCGTTGTGAAACAAAGATGGTGTATAATGTGTGCAGCGCAGTGCGGTAGAGTATTTACCTTTGAGAGTCTTATTGGAAGAACATAGAGACTGCTTAAAGGTTATGCTAACTGGGGCCTGTGCCTCCTTGGCTGACTTCAAATGAGAATAAATCGTTCTGAGATTTCACTACAAGTCACTAGCAATGTCTACACATTGACGTGTTTGTTTTGAGGTTACTATATAAAGAGACTAGACACAATACACAGGGTAAACTGTAGCAGGGTTTGATGTTTATTACCTTTTAATGGGTTTCAAACATCTAGATTCTATTCCGAAACAGTCACAACAATTTAGTCAAGCAATGTATGCATTTATGTGTTTGTCACTTGTTGTTGAACACACATTTTGGCAGACAATGAACCGCACGCAGCCTCATTCAATTACAAAGCAAACTAGGAGTGCTGTAGAGAAGTCACAAACAAACAAATTAAACTATTTCACCAGCGTCAGGGGTCAATAACCCTTTACAGAAGATATTAGAGACCACCGTGTTCTTTTGGGAACAGTTAGCTAGTTTAGGAGTCTTGAGTCACAGGTGGTAATCTGTTGAAAGCAGTGCAATCTCTTATCTATCTCTCCCAGTTAGAAACTCTGTCTCTCTCACCTTGTTAGTGTCACACTTTATGTCCCATCACTTATATTAATGTCACACCTAACGAGGTTAAGGCATTGGGGAGAGTGTCACACTCCCACAGTTCACCCGCTGTGTGTGTTAATTTAATGGCCTATTAGGACTGTGATTGTGGCAGCGGTGTCTGCAAACCAAGTCTGCCCCAACAAGAGTAACTACTCAAATAAACTGCACAGTATGCTGCCTGACTGATACACAGAGGGATACTAGTAGATTGTTTTCACTTTGTGTACAGTTTTTGTTTGCGGAAATTATTGAATCATTTTATTACAGTCCTGGAGGACATTTAAGTACAGCCCTCAGAAATCAAGACACATATGTCTATCCCAGCAGGGGAGAAGTGGAGGCAGTCTCCATCCTAATGATCCTCCTTCATGTTGGTGACTGTGGACCCACAGATACACAGGGGTTCTCTGGGTGTGGACCAGGAATCAAACACCCACGAGGAGCCGAGGATGCTTCCCATACTGGAGAGCCTGCATAGGAACAAGCAGGAGAGGTAAACAAACAACACACCCAAGCTTCAATAGGAATCGTGTAATAGTGGATCACATTTATGGGCTCTAACCACCTCATAACCTTAATGGTTTACCTTTTACAATTCATGCACAAGCTAAAGTAAGCACTTACTGTGGCCTTTTGTTATTTGAAGGAAAATACTTATTTAGTGGTGCATAAAGTTTAACAGCATCATATGTTTTTATGAGACTGTTCAGATCAGACTAATGGAAATAAAAACATGTTCCAGATGCATGTTTCTTCATAGTCACCAGATGGCAGCAGAGTACTGTATAAATCAAATAGTAAGTCATTTTGGGAGCATTTCTGAAAATGTAAGTTTTGGATATTAACTCTACATATATTGAATAAATATTTTTGCTCCAAAACATCCAGTGTCTATTTGGTTATTACAAAGTTTGTTTCAAGTACTATGAGAAAACAAAAGTAGGCCTTCCTTTGTATTTTGTATTTGCATTTATTAGGGATCCACATTAGCTGCTGCCAAAGCAGGAGCTTCTCTTCCTGGGGTCCAAACACACCAAAGCACCCACATTACACATAAAACAGATGAAACAGTGAACTATGTTTGTACTGAATGAGCTAAAGATAAAACAGTACATCATATAACATCCCTACCACATATCCACAACACAAAATGTTCAATTCCACCATACAACAACATCACAATGTGTGCGTATGCATGTCTGTACCTTTGTGTGTGCTTCTTCACAGTCCCCGTTGTTCCATAAGGTGTATTTTTTACGCTTTTTAAATCTGATTATACTACTTGCATCAGTTACCTGCATCAGTTAATAGAATTCCATGTAGTCATGGCTCTATGTAGTACTGTGCGCCTTCCATAGTCTGTTCTGGACTTGGGGACTGTCTGTCTGTCTGGTGGCATGTCTTGTGGGGTATGCAGGAGTGTCCGAGCTGTCTGCTAGTATTTTAAACAGACAGCTTGGTGCATTCAGCTTGTTTGTCAACTCCTCTTCGAAAAAACAAGCAACGATGAAGTCAATCTCTCTTCCACTTTGAGCCGTGAGAGATTAATGACATGCATGCCATTAATGTTAGCTCTCCATGTACTTTTAAAGGCCAGCTGTGCTGCCCTGTTCTGAGCCAATTGTAATTTTCCCAAGTCCCTCTTTGTGGTGCGATAAAACTAGGGCCTTGTTAAGGCAGAGCAGCGCTTTGTTAAGTGTTGGGGTCATTTCAGTCGCTGTAGTAGCTGACTTGTATAGTGTTGAGTCATCCGCATACATAAGCACACTGGACTTACTCAAAGCCAGTTCCATGTCATTAGTAAAGATTGAAAAAAGCAAGGGGCCTAAAAAGCTACCCTGGGGAATTCCTGATTCTACCTGGATTATGTTTGAGATGCTTCCATTAAAGAACACCCTCTGTGTTCTGTTAGACAACTCTTTATCCGCAGTATAGCTGCGCTGAAGTCTAACAAGACAGCCCCCACTATCATGACAGAAGGTGAGACCCAGATGCAGAGACAGGAGGCAGATGGTTGGAGTCTTACAATATTTATTAATCCAATAAGGGAAGGCAAGAGGATGGTCGTGGACAGGAAAAAGGGTCAAAACCAGTTCAGAGTCCAAAAGGTACCGACGGGCAGGCAGAATCAAGGTCAGGGCAGGCAGGAAAGTAGTCCAGAGTCATGCATGAGTCAAAACCGGGAAGACTGTCAAAAAGAGAATAGCAAAAGGAGTACGGGAAAAACACGCTGGTTGACTTGACTAACATACAAGACGAACTGGCACAGAGAGACAGGAAACAAAGGGATGAATACACTGGGGAAAATAAGCGACACCTGGAGGGGGTGGAGACAATCACAGGAACAGGTGAAACAGATCAGGGCGTGACACCCACAATCATTTTATCATCAATTTCTCTCAGCCAATAATCTGTCATTTGTGTAAGTGCTGTGCTTGTTGAGTGTCCTTCCCTATAAGCGTGCTGAAAGTCTGTTGTCAATTTGTTTACTGTCAAATAGCATTGTATCAAACACCATTTTTTCCAGAAATGTACTAAGGGTTGGTAACAGTCTGATTGGTCGGCTATTTGAGCAAGTAAAGGAGGCTTTTACTATTCTTAGATAGCAGAATGACTTTTGCTTCCCTCCAGGACTGAGGGCACATGCTCTCTAGTAGGCTTAAATTGAAGATGTGGCAAATAGGAGTGGCAATATCGTCCGCTATTATCCTCAGTAATTTTCCATCCATATTGTCAGACCCCGGTGGCTTGTCATTGTTGATAGACAACAACAAAACATTTCACCTCTTCCACACAGACTTAACGGAATTCAAAAGTACAATTCTTGTCTTTCATAATTTGGCCAGATATACTTGGATGTGTAGTTTCAGAGTTTGTTGCTGGCATGTCATCCCTAAGTTTGCTTATCTTGCCAATGAAAAAGTCATTAAAGTAGTTGGCAATATCAGTGGGTTTTGTGATGAATGAGCCATCTGATTTAATGAATGATGGAGCCGAGTTGGCTTTTTTCCCCAAAATATAATTTAAGGTGCTCCAAAGCTTTTTACTATCATTCTTTATATCATTTATCTTTGTTTCATAGTATAGTTTGTTTTTCTTTTTATTTAGTTTAGTCACATGATTTCTCAATTTGTACTACATTTTTACCTTTTGCCTCATTCATCTCAACTAATTTTTCAATTCCTCATCAATCCACAGGGATTGAAGTTTTTACAGTCATTTTCTTAATGGGTGTGTGCTTATTAGTAACTGGAATAAGCAATTTCATAAATGTGTCAAGTGTAGCGTCTGGTTGCTCCTCATTACACACCACAGACCAGCAAATATTCTTTACATCCTCAACATATGAATCAGTACAAAACCTATTGTTTGACCTCTTATACACTATATTAGGCCCAGCCTTTGGAACTTTGGTTTTCCTAGATATGGCTATTATATTGTGATCACTACAATGTTCTGCAGCATTAGTAAAGATGTGACCAATACATGTTGATGATTTCATTCCTGTGCTGTTTGTAACTACCCTGGTAGGTTGACTGATAACCTGAACCAGGTTGCAGGCACTGGTTACAGTTTGAAGCTTTTTCTTGAGTGGACAGCTTGATGAGAGCCAGTCAATATTTAAATCACCCAGAAAATAGACTTCTCTGTTGATATCACATACATTATCAAGCATTTCACACATATTATCCAGATACAGTCTGTTAGCAGTTGGTGGTGTATAGCAGCTTCCCACAAGAATGGGCTTTAGGTGAGGCAGATGAACCTGTAGCCATATCACTTCAACAGTATTTAACATTAGATCGTCTCTAAGCTTTACAGGAATGTGGTTCTGAATATAGACCGCAACACCGCCTCCGTTGGCATTTCTGTCTTTTCGGTAGATGTTATAACCATGTATTGCTGCCACTGTATCCTCAAAAGTATTATCTAAGTGCCTTTCAGAGAGAGTCAGAATATGAATGTCATCTGTTACAAGCAAGTTATTAACTTCACGGACCTTGTTTCTCAGGCTGCATATGTTAATTTGGGCTATTTTTTTACCTCTTTGCTGGGTTGCTTGATTGTTTTTATTGCAAAGCTTATCAGAAGTAGACTTGCTCATGTTATTTATAAACACTAATATAAATATTGAAGCTGGTAGTGCAGGGTGAGCTGCACAAAGAGGTCTTCCTACTAGGGCACACCGCTTCAGTGCTAACAGTGTAAATATGGTTCATAGGCTCATGATTACTACATACAATAGCTGTAGGATCAACAGAGGTATTCAGGGCAGTTAGGGGGACATAAATGAAGTGACTTACATTGTGTCTGCCAACGCCCCTGGGATAATGTACATTTGATGCAGCATTATGATGACTCATTGTCACAATGGTAGGGATTAACTGAGCTGGTCTCGGGTCATTGATACGTCATTGTTTCAACGCAGCCTTGAAATGCGTGGACAGAGTCCAGGAGCCAAGATGATTTGGATGGGACTCCCGTCACTCCTGTAGAGTATCTTCTGTTTCCAGAAGGTGTCAAAGTTTTCTATAAAAGTAACTCCAGCAGAGCTACAGTGATCTTTTAGCCAGATGTGTAATGCCAGTAGCCTGCTGAATCTTTCACACCCGCGGCCAAATGATGGTACTGGACTTGAAATGATTGGCCGTTTTTTGGAGTCTTTTAATGCTAAAATCAGTTCTTTACAATCCATTCTCAGATGTTCCGAGCTAGCCCTCCTGATGTTGTTTGACCCCACATGGACTACGACAGTGTCAGCCTCCGGCATCTGTGGTAGAACAGTCGGAAGCAGCCTTGTTATGTCCTGTACTCGTGCTCCTGGGTAGCACAGGGTTTTTGCCTTGGGTACCGAGATGTTTCTCACCATAGAGCTGCCTATTATGACAGCTGGTGATGTTGAATGGGCCGGTCTCTCAGGCAGCCTCACGGCCTGATGAAGGTGGGAGCTCCCAGGATCTGAACCCGAGGTAGAAGCCACCGGAGAGCGAGACAGAACAGAGGACGAAGACACAGGTACCTCCAGATCCGATCTTGAATGGGAAGCCCCCAAGGAAGAAGGCACCGGAACCTCTGGATCCAGGGTGGCAAAGTTGTTTCTGGTCTGTGTCAGGTCCAGGCTCAACATCTCCCGTTGCCAGAGTATGCTTTCTCCGAATTCCACAGCGAGTGACGTATCTCCATGGCTGTTTGGTTGGGTCGAGAACAGCTCAGTTCTGAAGGAAAGGGGGAGACTTCGGGGACTGAACCCTGCAGATCACCGCCCAGTCGACTGTGGAGAGCCGACACGGCGGCGACACTTCCACCAGTCTAGAACAGCGGTGGTGATGCCCACATATAGAATTAAACCTCAAGTCTTTGTTTGCTAAACCAAAGTGGAGATTGTATTCTAGATAAGGAATTCTTGTTTTGCTCATACTTTCTTTGGATGCTCTTGAACCTGCAACCTAAATCTGGTGATGCAGAGGACACCCCTCCTTCAAACCCTCTCTGTGTGACCATCCTGCCCTCTTCCTTATAGTGATGGGGAGTTTCTGAAGTTTGACTTTAGAGTTGGACATGGGATTTCAATCAACCATACCATGGTTAAGTTAATGTTCAGGGAACTATTTTTATTTGAAACTGCTGCCCTGGCTCGATTCAAACCTTGGGCTAGATTCTAAAAGATCTGCGCTAGCTGACATCCACATAGCGGTCATTTTGACGGTGCCGGAGGTGGAACCGCGTTAGAGATCCACAAGTGGCTCCTTGTGTTACTTTATCGCGGACACTGCCATTGGATGCAATGAAACCACACCCAACCTTATATCTGACAAATTCCATGCAGCCGCGTTAGAAGTTCATGCAGCCGCGTTAGAAGTTCATGCAGCCGCGTTAGAAGTTCATGCAGCCGCGTTAGAAGTTCATGCAGCCGCGTTAGAAGTTCATGCAGCCACGTTACAAGTTCAAACATGTCAATGCGCAATGTTCTATTGTCTACACCTCGATTAGTCTGGTATAGTTTTTCCCATAGACACGTATAGGGGAAACACTTGACTTCCTGTAATTATTTCTAGCATCGATAGAGCCTACACTTTCTAGCACCGTTTTGAACTGCTAATGCAGTTGGGATAATAAGGAAGGGAGTGGTTGGTGCCGCACAAGATTTGTCATCTCCTACCGCAGTTACACCTTCAAACATCCTCTATGTGGATGTCAGCCAGTGCAGGTTAATGCTCGACCTGATTGAATTGAGGGCTACGTTATTGTTTCGTGGCTTTAGGTGTTGTGGAAGGTGAAGAGGGGGAGAGTTCAGTCAGAACTAGTGGAGCTCTCTGGAATGACTCCCACCGTGTCCACCAGAGGTCATGAGTTGCCTACTTTCTCAACTTGTCTCCTGTAATGGCAGTGGCAGCTAGTGTGTAACTGTCTTATATTGAAGTTGTATCTACTATGCAGACCTGGAATATGGTTTCTGTTATGTAATTCTGCAGCGGTGCTTTCCACCTGAAATACACAGATATGTGGAGGAATCTGTGGCTGTGGGTTCAATCCTTAGCTTGTGTGTATTTCTTCACATTCAGAGTGTGAAAGAGCCGGTGGCTCTGTGTTAAGGTTCTCTCCTCTGAAGCGCAGGGTTGCAGGTTTGATCCCTGGCTCATCACCTGGTCGTGTTGACGCTCTGGGATAGTTGGAAGGCTGTTAGAATTCATGAGGATGAATACCTGGGATCCCCTCTCCAGCAAAGTGCAGTGGTTATGGAGAAAAGGTAACCTATTGTCTGGAAACGCAGGAACCCCAGGAATTCCCCCCCTCTGCCTTTACAGCCAACGCCACTTTGTGTGGCAGCAGCTCCCAAAGTGGCTCTGACTCACTGACCAGCAGAGTCCTCAGTAGGCAACCATGCTCAGGAGCTGGCACCTAGGTTTCAAACCTACAACCCTGTGCTTAGGTGGCAAGATCCTTACGCTGTGGCATTGATAGGTGCAGAAATGTAATCAAAAGCACAGGTGATGAGACTTGAACCCCAAACCCTTAGCTTCGAAGTAGATCTTTATCCCCAGAGCCACTGACTCATCACACGTTTGCCTCTTCTCTTTATATATTTGACATTGAGAGATGGAGAATTTTCGACAGAAGTGCCAGATATAAGATTTGAACCTATGACCTCTAGGTTGCAAGACAAGGTCTCAACCCCAGAGCCACTGACATTGTGAGTTGGGGAGATTAACCTACCAGTAGTAGATCCCTTGTAGATCTTACTGTGGTCTTCTGGGCTCTGCCAGTGACACCCTTTGGCTCCCATGATGTAGATGCACCCGTGTCTGTTGCAATGTCCTTAGACATTAGTGTCAATCATTTATATAAGGATAATTAGAGCAACATATTGGCCACTTTTAAAGTGTCACCTCCCTTTACGGCCAGTGGGACTGGGATGTCTCTGTCTGTTTGCAGCACCAACCTCAATCTGTTTGGAGTGTCTGCGTACCGCCTGTCGACAAACCTCAGCTGTAATCTGAGCACTTTGATAGATTAGATGAGTTTCCTGTATCTCTGCTAGGAGGTGGGGGGCAACAGCTTCCTCTCTGGGTGATTAATCTTCATTAGGCTCATCAAACAATCCTCTTCCCATCTCCTGTTCTCTCTCACACTTTCCCATCTCCTGTTCTCTCTCACACTTTCCTATCTCCTGTACGCTCTCACACTTTACCATCTCCTGTTTTCTCTCACACTTTCCTATCTCCTGTACTCTCTAACACTTTCCTATCTCCTGTACTCTCTCACACTTTACCATCTCCTGTACTCTCTCACACTTTCCTATCTCCTGTACTCTCTCACACTTTACCATCTCCTGTACTCTCTCACACTTTCCTATCTCCTGTACTCTCTCACACTTTCCTATCTCCTGTACGCTCTCACACTTTCCTATCTCCTGTACTCTCTCACACTTTCCTATCTCCTGTACTCTCTCACACTTTCCCATCTCCTGTACTCTCTCACACTTGCCCATCTCCTGTACGCTCTCACACTTTCCTATCTCCTGTACTCTCTCTCACATACTTTCCCATCTCCTGTTCTCTCTCACACTTTCCCCATCTCCTGTACTCTCTAACACTTGCCCATCTCCTGTTCTCAATCTCACACACTTTCCCATCTCCTGTACTCTCTCACACTTTCCCATCTCTTGTTCTCTCTCACACTTTCCTATCTCCTGTACTCTCTCTTACACACTTTCCCATCTCCTGTACTCTCTAACACTTTCCCATCTCCTGTTCTCACCCGCTCTCTCACTCTCTCCCACTTGCCCATCTCCTGTAGTTACTCTCCCTCACTTTCTCACAGTGGTTGAAAAAGTACCCAACTATCATACTTGAGTAAATGTAAAGATACCTTAATAGAAAATGACTCAAGTAAAAGTCACCCAGTAAAATTCTACTTGAATAAAAGTATAAAAGTATTTTGTTTAAAATATTATTCAGTATCAAAAGTAAAAGTATAAATCATTTAAAATTCCTTATATTAAGCAAACCAAATGGCACCATTTTCTTGTTTTTATTTTATTTGCGGAAAGCAATGGGCACACTCCAACATTCAGACACAATTTACAAACGAAGCATGTGTTTAGTGAGTCCGCCAGATCAGAGGCAGTAGGGATGACCATAGATGTTAAGTGCGTGAATTTGATTATTTTCATGTCCTGCTAAGCATTCAAAATGTAACGAGTACTTATGGGTGACAAGGAAAATGTATGGAGTAAAAAGTACAATATTATCTTAAGGAATGTAGTAAAGTAAAAGTAGTCAAACATATAAATACCCCCCAAAACTGCTTAAGTAGTACTTTAAAGTATTTTTACTTAAGTACTTTACACCACTGCTTTCCTATCTCCTGTATTCACTCTCCCATCTCCTGCACTCACTCTCCCTCACTTTCATATCTCCTGTACTCACTCTCCCTCACTTTCCTATTGCCTGTTCTCTCTCACTTTCCCATCTCCTAAGGGGTACACTACAACATAGGGGCAAAAGTTTGGTTTTAGATGTGGGGGGGACATATTAATAAATAAAAAAATATATAATGTTATTTAAAAAAATGTATGGGTAGATCAGATTTAATATCGCAGATAGATTGTGGCTTCCAATGCAATTGTCTGCATCATTTCCAATCTCCCATATATGTTTTTGGTAAATATACAGTACCAGTCAAATGTTTGGACACACCTACTCATTCAAAGGGTTATCTGTCACACCCTGACCGGAGTATTCTTTGTTTTTTTAATATATATATATATATATATTGGTTAGGTCAGGGTGTGACGAGAGTGGTATGTGTGTTTTTGTCTCATCTAGGGGTTTTGTACTGTCTAGGGGTTTTTTAGATTTATGGGGTTGTT
Organism: Oncorhynchus mykiss; assembly: GCF_057628025.1. Classification (NCBI taxonomy): domain Eukaryota; kingdom Metazoa; phylum Chordata; class Actinopteri; order Salmoniformes; family Salmonidae; genus Oncorhynchus; species Oncorhynchus mykiss. The sequence continues at coordinate 15,661,166 of NC_143042.1, forward strand.
TCCATCTAGGTGTTTATGTAGGTCTATGGTTGCCTAGATTGGTTCTCAATTAGAGGCAGGTGTTTATCTTTGTCTCTGATTGGGAACCATATTTAGGCAGCCATCTTCTTTGGGTATTTTGTGGGTTATTGTCTATGTGAAGTTGCCTGTGTCTGCACTCGTTGGTCATAGAGTCACGTTGTTTTTGTTTAACTGTCCTTCGTGTTCTTCCTTCAATAAAATAAGAATTTATTCGAATCACGCTGCGTCTCTTTGGTCTCCCCTTTATGACGAACGTGACATTATCTTTATTTTTACTATTTTCTACATTGTAGAATAATAGTGAAGACATCACAACTATGAAATAACACATATGGAATCATGTAGTAATCAAAAAAGTGTTAAACAAATCAAAATATATTTTATTGAGATTCTTCAAAGTAGCCACCCTTTGCCTTGTAAAATATAAAAAATAAAGAAAAACCCTTGAATGAGTAGGTGTGTCCAAACTTTTGACTGGCACTGTATGTATATATATATATATATATATATATATATATATATATATATAATTATTTTTCTAGAATGGTGCCCCACCTGCCCTGAATGACGGGTCGCCACTGTAATGTAAACCAACTTTTGGCCAGCTCTTTCTCTAACGGGACATCAACTGGCGAAAGCTTGCCAAGTTAATTTACTTCTGAAATGTGACAAAACAAAGGCTACAAAACATGTCCGTACAAACAACTGCTGTTAGATAGTAATAGAGCTGACCTGTCTGTGGAAGCTACTCACGAGTGTAGCTTATTCATTCACCTTAGTCGAGAGGGGATGAAACATTAGCTAACGTTACATGTCAGTTACAATTATAGATCAGCACTGTGAATAAACACTAGTTAGCAGTTACCTAAAGAGGAACTAGTTTCTGTTATTTTTACAACTCGGTGAAAGACCGTAACGCGTACGCTGAACTATGCTCAACTATCCCATGCTGGCCCAGCCAGCGTTCCAGAAGCTTTGCCTTCACACAGCCTGTCAGCCCGCTTTGTGGTGTCCGCATGGTCCTAAATCAAGTCGAATAAACACTCCTAACAGCCTACCCGACCGCCCAGAGGCATCCGCATGGTCCCAAACCACACCGTTATGTTGTTTTGTATCACATTCCAATGATAAAACTGGGGGGTACAAAAATGCATTTTCAGAATGTGTGTCCCCAGTGAATGTTGCGAACCTGCTACAACGCAAGATCAAGGAGTTAGCCAGCTAACTTGCCTGAATTTTCTGAAATACATAGTTTGTTTTTAGAAAGATAAGCTTGAAATGGGCTGCCATTTTGGATGGCTACAATTTTTACGGGCTCCTAACCAATCCCCTGTATATTTTGGTATTTTTGGTATTTTATTAGGATCCCCATTAGCTGTTGCTAAAGCAGCAGCTACTCTTCCTGAGGTCCACACAAAACATGAAACATAATACAGAATGACATAATACAGAACATTATTAGACAAGAACAGCTCAAGGACAAAACTACATACAGTACATTTTTAAAAAGGCACACGTAGCCTACATATCAATGCATACACACAAACTATCTAGGTCAAATAGGGGAGAGGCGTTGTGCCGCGAGGTGTTGCTTAATCTATTTTTTGAAACCAGGTTTGACGTTTATTTGAGCAACATGAGATGGAAGGAAATTCCATGCAACAAGGGCTCTATATAATACTGTACGCTTTCTTGAATTTGTTCTGGATTTGGGGACTATGAAAAGACCCCCGGTGGCATGTCTGGTGGGATAAGTGTGTGTGTCAGAGCTGTGTGTAAGTTGACTATGCAAACAATTTGGGATTTAACACATTAATGTTTCTTATAAAACGAAGAAGTGATGCAGTCAGCCTCTCCTGAACTCTTATCCAAGAAAGACTGGCATGCATAGTATGTATATCTATGCATGCCAGTATATACCCTTGTTATTAATATGTAATATTCTTGTGTCACTTTTTGAACTTTTCTCAACTCTATTTCTTGAACTGCATTGTTGGTTAAAAGCTTGTAAGTAAGCATTTCATGGTAAGGTTTACACCTGTTGTATTCTGCGCATGTGTCAAATACAATTTCCTATGAACTGTAACTCAGTAAAATCTTTGAAATTGTTACATGTTGCGTTTATATTTTTGTTCAGTGTATATTTACTCTCCCTCTCACTTTCCCAATCTCATGTTCTCTCTCCCTCTCACTTTCCCGTCTCCTGTTCTCTTTCTCTCCCTCTCTCTCTTCCTTTTCCTCTGTAGAAGTGTCTGGAAAGTACACCTCCCAGTTACAGAAGGAAGTGTTTTTACTGTCCCCATAGGGAGTCTGGTAGAGGGAGAGTGTGGCAGTGTTGTGTTGGAAGTGTGTGCTGTGCCGGTATCCCTGTAGGGTGTCTGAACATTTGAATTATGGAGAGGTTCTGTGTAGCGGTGATGTAAACACTGCTGTGTCTGACAGTTCTCTCTCAGACTATTATATTGTATAAACATAGTGCAGTGTATTACTTGCATATCATTTGTAACTGTCAGTGCCCTTCTATTTCACTACTATTAGTCTATGAAAACCCCTTCAAACAGTCTTGCTAGTGTCTACTGCTATCTTGACAGTACCTTGCCTGAATACACGTTTTTTAAAACAAGTGACCCTGACGGCATGTGTCATGAAGAAATTAGCATAGTCTGATGTTTGATTGACTGATTTGAGTTTTAGTGATGCGGATTACCTGGTTAGACGTAGTACTTTTCCATGTTACTTAGATGTTATGTGTTGGAGGATCTTACCTGACATGTGGCTGTATTCTCCAGGTGAGGTCAGAGGTCATAGTGAGTGTGCACCTACCTGACTGGCCCTTGTTGATAGCAGGTGATGCGATGGTAGAGTTGCGTCAGCGGTCCTGGTTGCAGAACTCAAATCCGGTGAAAACACAGTTCTATTATTAAGTTTCACCCGTCTCCCCCTATTTGTCAGGAAATGGACTCTGCAAAGTGTCAAAAGCGTGCTTGCCAATGTTGAAGGATGCTTGCGAATGTTGAAGGATGCTTGCCAATGTTGAAGGATGCTTGCGAATGTTGACTCCAATGCTTCTTGATACACACATGAAACAGTTGAGCGTGAAACACTGGATTCACCTGGTCAGTGTCATGGAAAGAGCAGGTGTTCCTAATGTTTGGTCTACTCAGTGAAGGTTTGGATATTTACCAGGTTGAGCGTGTGTAAATTGGGAAATAAGAACCCCACAGTTACGCCCTTTCATAATGTCGTCAAGTTGACATGGCAGAATTGGAGGAATTTTCCTTGCGTCCCCTTTTTCTGTCAGACAGATAAAGCATTAAATGTGTTTTTTTTAAAGACCTTTTCCCCACCTCCTTCGGCTTTGGATTGTCGAACGGAAAATGGATAACCACATGAGAGAGAGAAAAAAAACAGATCCTCTTCCTGAAATTCTAGGTGAGATTATGATAATAGTAATCTACCTACGGTTATGATCCTCATGCTATGAGTTTTATTGTAGGTCCTCCCTAAAAACCAAACAATATTTCATAATAGGCTTGGTTGAGAAAAAAATATATCCCTTGACGCAAAAAAAAAAAGCCTGAATCGTTGCAGTTGTTTGCCTCCAGCACCAGCCAGACCTCATTTTTATAGATCAAAATTGTTGTGAGGCGTAGAAATGAAGGGTCCTGTAAATGTAGCAGGACACACATGGTGTGAGATCCTTCTATAAAAGTACACACACCATTCTGTAATTGGATACATTGTCATTGGTCAAATTGATAGGGAATCTATGTTTAAAGGGTGTAGCTTTGACTCTTTCCTTTCCTATTTCTCTACATATTAGGAGATGCAGTAGTGACACGGTACAGAAGTGGAGTTGGACACAGACATAGTAGACAGACCATGCCCAGAACAGTGTACAGCACAGGCCAATCCCTGATGAGGGAACCCTCACATTGGCCAATAGCAGCCGTTTCCTAATCAGGGACAGCAGAAAGACCTGCCCTCTTTTGAAACCTTCCGGCCAATTAGGTAGTCAGGCAGAGACACATTGGAGGATGAAGCAAGGCCGGTAGGCACAGAGCTCGATTTATGATAATTCAATTGTTGTGAGAGAGATGAGGTCAGATAACAGTTTTGTGTTCCTACAACTCACAAAATCCTGTCATGCTATTTCTTGTTGAAATGTTTTTCATTATCATGGCCCCCGAGCACCATAGAATTTTGTTGTACAAAATTTGATTGACAAATGAATTTGTTTCCGAAAGGTGATGAACTGTCACATCATCTTGGGCTACAAAGTAATATACATAGACACACCTTGATGTATATGTACCATGTTTACTGAGGACACCATAGTGAGTTGTCACTTGGGGATGAAATCAACTGTACTATGTGTAAAACAAGGAACAAACACCAGAGAGGAAAAGAGAGATTGAGAGAGAAAAGAGAGATCGAGAAAGAAAAGGAGAGATAGAGAGAGAAAAGAGAGATCGAGAGAGAAAATTAGAGATCTTGAGAGAAAAGGAGAGATAGAGAGAGAAAAGAGAGATCGAGAGAGAAAATTAGAGATCTTGAGAGAAAAGGAGAGATAGAGAGAGAAAAGGAGAGATAGAGAGAGAAAAGGAGAGATAGAGAGAGAAAAGGAGAGATAGAGAGAGAAAAGGAGAGATAGAGAGAGAAAAGGAGAGATCGAGAGAGAAAAGGAGAGATAGAGAGAGAAAAGGAGAGATAGAGAGAGAAAAGGAGAGATCGAGAGAGAAAAGGAGAGATCGAGAGAGAAAAGGAGAGATAGAGAGAGAAAAGGAGAGATAGAGAGAGAAAAGGAGAGATAGAGAGAGAAAGGGAGAGATAGAGAGAGAAAAGGAGAGATAGAGAGAGAAAAGGAGAGATAGAGAGAGAAAAGGAGAGATCGAGAGAGAAAAGGAGAGATAGAGAGAGAAAAGGAGAGATAGAGAGAGAAAAGGAGAGATAGAGATGTGAAACGTGGGGTTGTGTGAAACATTACGACATCAGACAGCCACTGGAACACGACAACAACAACAACAACAACAACAACAACAACAACACAGAGACGAGTATTAGGAAAAATGGTTTAATATCGGAGACAGAAGCAAATAACTGCATCACACAAGAACATACGTTTACAAAAATAATTCTGACTGCTTCAGCTACACAGTTAGTTCACAGGGGACAGAGAAACCAGAAAAATCTCAACAGTTAAAAGCAAAAACCTCTAATTAGTTTATCTTTTTATTAAACTAATACATTAATCCACTGAAGGTGACTAAATATTTATATTCCTAATTGTCTTATCATGTAGACGTCACAATACAGAAGTTAAATGAAACTTACCGTTTTTTTTTTTTTGTATAGACAAATGGCTATAACCATGTATAAGCCAAAAAGAAACCAACACTCACCTAACCCCTCTTTGCGAAAATAACAACACTGAAGTAAGGAAAATTAAGGAGTTAATTAATTAAAGAAACCAAGCCAAAGTTCTTCTAGAAAATCGTATATTAAAAGACAACGTTCTTGATGCCAGCTATAAATCATACTCGGGGAACCAGTCAACAAAGGTCAGGCCACATCATGAGGCCAGACAGGTTTGTTTTTCTAATAGTTTTTTTTGTTTCCTTTAATCTCCAGTATAAAAAGTTTCACTGGTACAAAATGCATAAGTACAATCATTTGTAGAAATAGGAAAGCCTGCATTTTTTTTGTACTTTTCCAATCCCATCCAATGACAGATTTCGAAGTGTTGTCAAACAAACATACATCACGCTTACAGAATCCACTGAAATGCACTGACTTTGGCTTCTCTCAAGACAATACTTAAAACTATTGAAATCCTTTAGAATCAAACAAAATGATATTAATCTACAGACAACAAGCTCTTTACGGCACAGAAAGAGAGAGAAAACAAACATTTCCCCCCCAAAACTAGACATAATAAGCCAAAATGCAAAGAAACTACAAGTTGTTTTTTTCCTTTAAAATGTAATTGTTTGATAAATAGCACTTTAGATAATTAAGAAAGAAAGAGAACAGAGAACGGAACAGTGACAAGATTGAAAGATTACAACAAGCATCGGTGATGACAGCCCCCGAGATGTGAGGCACTCAACAGACATTCCTGTCTAACGGTCTGTCTGCGGAGGACACTCTTGTGCTTTTTCAGAAACATCTAACAGACTGCAACTTCAATCAGACTACACTGTGCCAACCCGCGCTGTGTGTGTGTATGTGTGAGTGAGAGATTTGGGAATTGGGGGATGCTTAAGTTTTGTAAAAACACACACATGTCCATACATTACCATCTCCCAAAGTATAAGTAGTTGGCTAAGGGATGAACCCGAAAACCAAAGCCTCTACGCCTGCAACTCATTATGCTGCACCGTGAGTTGATGTAACTCTGTTGTCTGTTTATGTTACCTAATGTATTTAGAGTGCAAAGATGTTCCTCACAGAGAGGATTCCTGAAGGGTCTGAGGCCTAATAGGGCAGCTGTCTTATAAGGAGACTACGATCAGCTCACGTTAATGACAAAATGATCTATTAACACTGATATATGTGTCGTATGACATATTGGCAATCCTGATTACTTTTGTGCAGGTAGTTAGAGCTGTTTTTATGGCATTTGGGGCGGCAGGGTAGTGGTTAGAGAGTTGGGCTAGTAACCGAAAGGTTGCAAGTTCAAACCCCCGAGCTGACAAGGTACAAATCTGTCGTTCTGCCCCTGAACAAGGCAGTTAACCCACTGTTCCTTGGCCGTCATTGAAAATAAGAATTTGTTCTTAACTGACTTGCCTAGTTAAATAAAGGTCAAATAAATAAAAATTACTGCTTTAGGAAATGTCAATTTGATATGCTATGGACTCAACTGAAGTTTGGCATTGGTAAGAGGGCTCTGCCTCTTGGCTGAGACTGTTGTTTTGCTGTCTCTAGTTTTATTTCCCCTGTCTGCACTTTACGAACCCTCCTCCATTTGGCTCGGTATTTCAAATAAACTTTGTTATTCTGTAAAAAGACGATGAAACGGATAACAATAAACTGTTTTATTTTCCTTGGTTGTCAGTTTGAGAGCCACACTAAATAAGAAGGTGGCCATTTTGCCTCTCTACTCTGCGTTGTGGGACAAAATGGTGACACGCTTACCCAGAGTTGGAGAAGCTGGAGGTACAGTACAACACAGTACACTTAGACTTGGCAAACACCACCTACTTACATACAGATGTTTAGATCCGATTAGACAAGTCTTTCGATACAACACTCCCTGGTTAAGGCGACTGGTGAGTTTTTGTATAAAATAGTGCTGCGTTTTGCAGACCGTAAACTAGGTTTCCAGGGAAGGGAATCGGGGCAGTTTTACAGAATACTGAGACTGACGGACAGACAGCATTGTGTCATGTAAACGGATTGACTATGAGAATCTTGACGTAATACTTTGGCATCTCAACACTGTTTTGGCCAGTTACACTACATTACACAACATTTACAACAGGGCAAACATATTTCTGTAATAATGGTGTAATTACCAATACTGGTACATGTCCATAAGAAACTGTCAATGGAAGAAACAACAAAACCAAACAGCTGAAAATCATTCTGTACTATCAACGTTGTTTTGTCTGGATCTGGGGAGGGTTTGAGGCTTGTGTGGGAAAGTCTTGCCCTTCACTTACCTCATGTAAGCAACGCATTCATGTTGTTTGAGGTGACACATACATGACCAGCAAATAACGATGCCCCTTCCCAGTCTGTAGCAACTTCAACTAAACACTTGTCCTTGATTTAAGTTATAATGAGAGAGATGAAAATCTTAAAATAAGGCTTGACATTTGTCAAAGCGAAAGGATGAAGCGAGAGTGTTTGGAGAGAATGTGAGTGTGAGTGTTCATGTAAGGGCTTGTGATAAGGCTTTGCAGAATTCTCGGTATAATGGCTCATGTGAGAACTGTGTGTGTGAGTGACGTGTTGATAGAGAGAGCGTGTGAACAGTAATGTAAAGACTGGTGGGCAGGAACATGGAAACTGGACTGTAGAGGCTCTCACACTCAGGGGCTCTCATACACAACAACAAAGTAAAGTCAACTGTGAGGTCTGCGTGTGTGTGTGTGTGTGCATGTGTGTGTGTGTGTAGACGTGCGAGTGTGTGAGTGTGTGTGTGTGTATATATATATATGTATGACACATGGGCACTTTTTACATCTTTACGAAGAAAAGCAAAACATGAACAGTTTCAGGCAACAAGACCACAGAATAGCAAGTTAACAAACTCTTTTTTTAAATCTATATTTTTACATATGAGGGATCCATACAAAACACTTAATAAAATACCCATGTTATCAAATCATTTGACCAGAAATACACTGACGCGCTATAGACAGAATGTACCTTCAAGTTTTGGCACTAAACTCCACCGATCTTGTCTTTTTTTTCTTTATAAGAAAAGAAAATTACATTATAATGAACAACAAAACACATCTAAATATTGTTTCCCACGATAGAAATAAAATTATATTAACATTGATGCTTCACAAGCCGACATGTTATATATATATATATTTATATATTCATATATATTTTTTTTTTAGGAATTTTATATAGCTAATTTACCCAACAAGAAATTTAGCAAATCGGGACTGCTTAAAATAAAAAAGACAAAACAATTATAATAGTATTCATATGAAAGGCTTTGTCTATTGTTCAAGTAAACAGATTTTTTTTTTTAGTCTTCTCTTTAAAAACATGAGACACTTAAGACCGTTAGACTTGTAATGAAACCAAAACTAAACTCACAAGAAGCACCAACGTTAACGCGGGTTACAGGTCATTTCCTCTTTTTTTTTCGCTCTATAATTTAAACAGTAGAAAATATAGGTCATTTCTTTATCATGTGCATTTAAACCACGGATTGTCTATCTGTGAGTCAGTTCAGCAAAAGGTGACACGTAGGTAGCATTTCTCCCCCCAAACAGGGCAAGTCTTTTTTTGTTGACATTTTTGTAATACCTTAAACTACTCTAGAAAAAAGTGGTTCTATATATACTTTAATGAGAAACAGAGCCACTTAAAATGGCCTTATCAAAAAACTTTACACTGCCTGAAAAATGTAAAAACAATTACAGAGCTCTGAGAGAGTCTAATATTGATCAGACAGTTTTTATTCAGAACTGTTTGGAAGTAGTCTATTTTTCATGGACACCGACAGTGTCTGCTTCTGGCCTCATATTGCCAGTGGAGCCAGAAACAAGACAGCATGCCAATCCCTGTGCTGAACTTTCAAGTTTACTTTAACTGAAAAAAGGAGCAAAAAATGAAACCCAACATAAAAGAAGGAAACTAAACATAACTAAATGAATCTAAGGGAAATCATTTTGCCACGGGGTTTTTCTGTTTTTAAAAAGAAACGTTTTGTTTTTGTCTGTAAGAGTTCAGTCTTTTTGTATGAATGATGCTATACTTCTTCACATTGATTCGCCCCCCCCCCCCCCTCCCTCCCGCCCTCCTTCATCCACAATGTACCCCATCCACCCCACCTCCCCAAAATAGAACATGAGGTCACATGCAAAAAAAGTCCAAAAAAGGTCAAGCTAAGTTCAAAAGGTCAGTAGGCGGAGACCAGGTTATGATCAGGTGAGCTCAGAAAAGACATCAGAAAACAATGACGGGACGATGAGACTTTTTTTGTATAATTTTGTTTTTGGACGCCAGGCCACAGAGACATGCTAGGCAAACGATGAGCTAACAGGCATGGAGATGGGTTCTATAGGAAGAAAACAGGGGAGAGGAGAGAGTTACACACAGGACAGAGAGCCAGGGCACCACATTACTACAGCATTAAAATCAGGGGAACAACAACAACAAACAACAAAACAACAATGCAAACCACCAGGCCATAATGGCAACACCACTCACTACACAATTGGCAATTTTTTTATCTATCATTATTTCATTTTTTTTGTACAAAAATGATTTACAATTTGGATTAATACTAACAGACAAACTAACAGACAAACACACTATCACACACTCATACACAGAGCACCCAAAGTTATATCCATCAGTACCACATGCTTCTAGAGAGCAAGGAGGATGGATTGTAATTTGGGAGAAACTGTTTAAAAGTTTTTGTACAGTACAAACGAACGAAACATACACGTGAACAAAAAAACGAAACGCAAGGAAAGGTTGAAATTTGACAGGTGAAGTACAGAGAGAGAGAGAGAGAGAGAGAGAGAGAGGGGTGTGTGACAGTGAAGGGAGCACAGACAGAGAGAGGTGTGTGACAGTGAAGGGAGCACAGAGAGAGGTGTGTGACAGTGAAGGGAGGTGAGTGACAGTGAAGGGAGCACAGACAGAGAGAGGTGTGTGACAGTGAAGGGAGCACAGACAGAGAGAGAGGTGTGTGACAGTGAAGGGAGCACAGACAGAGAGAGGTGTGTGACAGTGTAGGGAGCACAGACAGAGAGAGGTGTGTGACAGTGAAGGGAGCACAGACAGAGAGAGGTGTGTGACAGTGAAGGGAGCAGAGGCAGAGCGAGGTGTGAACCTGGCTCTGTTCTAGAGAATTCTACAGTTCCGAATTTCAGAAGACCACTCAACAAGGTTCTATTCTAACGGATTCTGTTCTTTGTAGGAGTCCAATAACTTAACGATAGGCAATAAATAAAATCATTTTTTTTCTGAGGCAGTAAAAATTTTGTATAAAAATAGAACTGCTTTTTTTACAAATAAAATGTACAGGCCTGTGGCTTTCGCTACTTTGAATTTCTTTTTTTTATCTCTCAAGAAACATCAAGTATTTTCAGTTAACTTCCCACCCATACATTTTTTATCTTATAGCCTTCATCAGATTCTGGATGTTACTTTAAAAATGTTCTACACAATATCCCTTTCAACAAAGACCAATGTGATCTGACCCAGAAAATCATAAGTTTGCTAACATTGTTTTAGTGTGAAATAAACATTCTCCACATTAAGAAATGAAAATGACTGTCCTGATAATAATGAAATAGAGGAGTATATGGGATGCTGTCGTTGACTGACTAACAGGTGAGAGGCCACTAAGTTTTGTTTTTGAACCCTTTGTTCCATGGTGTCTGTCAGCAGGCATCAGGGGTCAGAGAAGCAGCGGTGGTTGGCCCGGGAAACCAACACCAGGAGGTCAAGGGTCATGTGCATATCGGTGCGTGGTGTGTCAGAAATGAACCCTTTATCTCAGCATTTTATCAGGCCTCAGGTTCACAAAGAGAAAAAACAAAATCATATAGGTTCTGGGTTTTTTTCTTACTCTGTTTTTGGAGTAACGAAATTCTTCTCATAACAGTATATAAATAATCACGTAGAAAATTAAATATGTTTTACAACTGAAAAAGCTACCGATGATAGCTACTTTTTTTTTTAAAAAGTGGTACAAAATAAAGGTGGTAATGGAAGCATTAATGTGAAAGATAATACAAAAAAATGATAATAGTAATAATAAATAATACTGCTGAACACAAAAGCTAAAAAAACAAAACAAATAAAACTCAAGGAGAAAGTAGTGTCTCCCTCTGGTGGTCAAATGTTGTCTCCCCCCCTCCCTCCACTTCCCTCCCCCAGTCCCTGTGTAGAGGTCGTGGCTCGTATGGGGACTTACCCTAGCAGTGGTAACATGGGAGCAGATAGGCCCTAGTGCTAAGATCAGTATGGTTTGCTGTCGTTCTTGGAGCGCTTGAGCTGCACCTTCAGCCTCTTCATGCCGATCTGGAAGCCATTCATGGCCTGGATGGCTGCCTGCGCCGACACGGGATTGTCATAGCTGACGAAGCCTGGGAGGCAGAGAAGGAAATGGACCGGGTACAAGAGAAGAGAGAGGGAGAGCGAGTTAGAGAGAGAGAGAGAGGGTGCACTAACAGGAATACAACATGTCATTCATACACAGGTGTTGTGTGTTTTCAGTGTGTTTGTGCTGGCGGACGTACCGAAGCACTTGCTCAGGTTTGTCTGTTTGTCAATGAAGACTTTGGCAGAGACCACGTTTCCAAAAGGCATGAACATCTGCAGGATGTCCTGGTCCCCAAACTCCTGGGGCAGGTGGTAGATGAACAGGTTGGCACCTTCAGGCCCTAACAGGAGAGAGACACGGGACAGTAGCGGGTAAGGGTTAAACCCAGAGACATACAGAGTGAAGAGATTATAGAGAGTTAATGCATACGTCTTTATCCCACTATGCTCTCCCCTCTACCCTCAGTGCCCAACCTGTTTTCTGGCTACCCGTGGTTAGTATCGTTGTTGCATTAGTAATCACACTAGAAAGCTTCTTGTGCCAGTTCGACTACTGCAGTCGGTTCTGGCTGTATTGGGAGTGCATACCTCTCTCCCAACACTCCACCGCTTGATTCCTTCTCTTCCCCCTCAACTCTCCAGAACCGCCTCCACCCTCCTGTCTCTTCCCTCCCCCTGTCCCTTCCCTCCGCCCCCTGGCTCCACCCCACGCCCACTGACCCTCTTTCTGGCTGCCGGCGGCACCTTGCTGCTGCAGCAGGGACTGGCTGTAGAGGGTGGGCAGGGCTGTGGCTGCATACTGCTGGATCCCTGAGTAGGCCTGTGTGAGCGCGTCCATGGTGCCCGCCGTGCCGTTGGTCAGCCCCGCGCCGCCCAGGCCTCCGTTCAGGGCCGCCATACCTGAGAGCATTTGTGCAACTTTACATAAAACCCAACAGTACAAAAAGAAGAGTGCACTTACTCATTAGAGCTCCACTGCAGGTTGTGTTTAATCACACACACACTTATTATACATACAGTACACACTCATTATACATACAGTACACACTCATTATACATACAGTACACACTCACTATACATACAGTACACACTCATTCACTCAACACACACACTTATTATACATACAGTACACACTCATTCACTCAACACACACACACTTATTATACATACAGTACACACTCATTCACTCAACACACACACTTATTATACATACAGTACACACTCATTCACTCAACACACACACTTATTATACATACAGTACACACTCATTCACTCAACACACACACACACACATTATACATACAGTACACACTCATTCACTCAACACACACACACACACTCATTATACATACAGTACACACTCATTCACTCAACACACACACACACACACACACACTCATTATACATACAGTACACACTCATTCACTCAACACACACACACATTATACATACAGTACACACTCATTCCCTCAACACACACACACACACTCATTATACATACAGTGCCTTGCGAAAGTATTCGGCCCCCTTGAACTTTGCGACCTTTTGCCACATTTCAGGCTTCAAACATAAAGATATAAAACTGTATTTTTAACAGCTCGAGCTCAGTGAGGTTGGATGGAGAGCATTTGTGAACAGCAGTTTTCAGTTCTTTCCACAGATTCTCGATTGGATTCAGGTCTGGACTTTAACTTGGCCATTCTAACACCTGGATATGTTTATTTTTGAACCATTCCATTGTAGATTTTGCTTTATGTTTTGGATCATTGTCTTGTTGGAAGACAAATCTCTGTCCCAGTCTCAGGTCTTTTGCAGACTCCATCAGGTTTTCTTCCAGAATGGTCCTGTATTTGGCTCCATCCATCTTCCCATCAATTTTAACCATCTTCCCTGTCCCTGCTGAAGAAAAGCAGGCCCAAACCATGATGCTGCCACCACCATGTTTGACAGTGGGGATGGTGTGTTCAGCTGTGTTGCTTTTACGCCAAACATAACGTTTTGCATTGTTGCCAAAAAGTTACATTTTGGTTTCATCTGACCAGAGCACCTTCTTCCACATGTTTGGTGTGTCTCCCAGGTGGCTTGTGGCAAACTTTAAATGACACTTTTTATGGATATCTTTAAGAAATGGCTTTCTTCTTGCCACTCTTCCATAAAGGCCAGATTTGTGCAATATACGACTGATTGTTGTCCTATGGACAGAGTCTCCCACCTCAGCTGTAGATCTCTGCAGTTCATCCAGAGTGATCATGGGCCTCTTGGCTGCATCTCTGATCAGTCTTCTCCTTGTATGAGCTGAAAGTTCAGAGGGACGGCCAGGTCTTGGTAGATTTGCAGTGGTCTGATACTCCTTCCATTTCAATATTATCGCTTGCACAGTGCCCCTTGGGATGTTTAAAGCTTGGGAAATATTTTTGTATCCAAATCCGGCTTTAAACTTCTTCACAACAGTATCTCGGACCTGCCTGGTGTGTTCCTTGTTCTTCATGATGCTCTCTGCGCTTTTAACGGACCTCTGAGACTATCACAGTGCAGGTGCATTTATACGGAGACTTGATTACACACAGGTGGATTGTATTTATCATCATTAGTCATTTAGGTCAACATTGGATCATTCAGAGATCCTCACTGAACTTCTGGAGAGAGTTTGCTGCACTGAAAGTAAAGGGGCTGAATAATTTTGCACGCCCAATTTTTCAGTTTTTGATTTGTTAAAAAAGTTTGAAATATCCAATAAATGTCGTTCCACTTCATGATTGTGTCCCACTTGTTGTTGATTCTTCACAAAAAAATACAGTTTTATATCTTTATGTTTGAAGCCTGAAATGTGGCAAAAGGTCGCAAAGTTCAAGGGGGCCGAATACTTTCGCAAGGCACTGTACAGTACACACTCATTCACTCAACACTCACACACACACACACACACACACACACACGATCACTCAACACACACACACACACACACACACACGATCACTCAACACACACACACACACACACACACACGATCACTCAACACACACACACACACACACACACACACACACACACACACACACACACACACACACACACACACACACACACACACACACACACACACACACACACACACACACACACACACACACACAGACACACAGACACACACACACACTCAGTATACATACACACCCACTCAACATACATACACACTCTACATACACACTCACTCACTTACTTTACACTACCGTTCAAACGTTTGGGGTCACTTAGAAATGTCCTTGTTTTTGAAAAAATAATAATAATAATTGCCCATTAAAATAACATCAAATTGATCAGAAATACAGTGTAGACATCATTAATGTTGTAAATGACTATCGTAGCTGGAAACGGCACATTTTTTATGGAATATCCACATACAGTGGGGAGAACAAGTATTTGATACACTGCGGATTGCGCAGGTTTTCCTACTTACAAAGCATGTAGAGGTATGTAATTTTTTAACATAGGTACACTTCAACTGTGAGAGACGGAATCTAAAACAAATTAATTAGCATTTTACTGCATGACATAAGTATTGCAAGTGTTATTTAATGAAGCTGCCAGTTGAGGATTTGAGGCGTCTGGTTCTCAAACTAGACAAGTCCTCTTGCTCAGTTGTGCACCGGGGCCTCCCACTCCTCCTATTCTGGTTAGAGCCAGTTTACGAGATCTACAATTTCTTGGCAATTTCTCGCATGGAATAGCCTTAATTTCTCAGAACAAGAATAGATGACGAGTTTCAGAAGAAAGTCATTTGTTTCTGGCCATTTTGAGCCTGAAATCAAACCCACAAATGCTGATGCTCCAGATACTCAACTAGTCTAAAGGCCAGTTGTATTGCTTCTTTAATCAGGACAACAGTTTTCAGCTGTGCTAACATAATTGCAAAAGGGTTTTCTAATGATCAATTTATCTTTTTAAAATGATAAACTTGGATTAGCTAACACAAAGTGCCATTGGAACACAGGAGTGATGGTTGATGATAATGGGCCTCTGTACGCCTATGTAGATATTACATAAAAAATCAGCCGTTTCCAGCAACAATAGTCATTTACAACATTAACAATGTCTTCACTGTATTTCTGACCAATTTGAGGTTATTTGAATGGACAAAAAAAAAGTGCTCTTCTTTCAAAAACAAGGACATTTCTAAGTGACCCCAAACTTTTGAACAGTAGTGTACATGCATACATACGCACTCATTCACTCAACATACATACATACGCACTCATTCACTCAACATACATACATACGCACTCATTCACTCAACATACATACATACGCACTCATTCACTCAACATACATACATACGCACTCATTCACTCAACATACATACATACGCACTCATTCACTCAACATACATACATACGCACTCATTCACTCAACATACATACATACGCACTCATTCACTCAACATACATACATACGCACTCATTCACTCAACATACATACATACGCAATGTAAAACACATTTCAAAACATTTTGTACAGGATATGTAACTATATGCACTAAATATGTATTTCATCTGTCACACACACACACACACTCACACACACACACACACACACTCACACACACTCACACACATGCATAATACACTTGTCCTACACGTAATATACATTAAAACACATAACACAGAGGTGAATGGAGAGCCTGGCCTGACCCATGCAAACTGGAACACCACAGCAGAAACAAGCAGCCAGTCACTGAAATATCACCATGACAACATCCTTAGCCCCCCCCCCCCCACACACACACACACTGCACAAGACACTCAAGGCCTAACGTATGTGTTTAACATCCACACTTCAGAACCCGCTAGTGTACTCAAGATCCAATATCTCAATCTCCTCAATGGCGTCGCTCAATCTATCGCTCTCTGACGTTTTCACCACCCACACAGAGGAGAAATCACCTCACTACTGTTAGACCAATCAGACCCCAGACCAACAGTGCCAAACACCAATCAAACAGCACGTCCCTGGCATGCCCCCGTCCTTATTTGGCCATTTAGAAGGTAAAGACGAGCAGCAAGGTAAAGAAGGACAGCTACACTTGTTAGTGTGGCTTCACTGCCTAGCAGGGCAACAGTCTGAGGGGATCGATATTCCCAAATGACCCGCCGCCCGCCACCATCTGACAGAGAGGTAAACGATGACCACGGCGCTGGAAATTATAGGTCACTCATTTATTCAGGAATAATTGCACCATTGACCTTTACGATTCAATTAAAGCCTAGATGTGCTTCAATGAAAGAAGGAGGGGAAAGGGGAGGAGAAGATTAATGTGCAACTGGCATTCTCATCGTGTTTGAGCGGAGGTGGGATTTATAAAGTGGATATGGCAACTGTAGGAGAAGCAGGAAAAGGTCAGGGGAGAATATGTGGAGAATGGGCTGGTTTTACAGGATCTCTGCTGTCATAACAACCCTGATTAAGGCGACACACTTTGACTTTCCCCCAGAGGTGTAGCAGGACATGACAGGACAGACACTCAATGTGGCCAGAGAAACTCACTGCCATGGCCTGCTACGACTCATCTCATCAAGGTAGACTTATATACCTGATTAAGGCCACTTCCGTATTCTTTGTTATTTTCAGAATTTTTTCTTCTCCACCTCTACTAAAAGGTTTTTCCTTTTTTTGTTGTTGAACAAATGAACCTCTACTTACACACGAGTGTGCAGATTCACTAGTGACATGTACACGACCCCCGCACAGACGTGAAGCGACAATATCAACAGCAGCACTCTTACAATAGGCACCACCCCGTGTGACACAACCAGGAAGCGGATGGGTTCATGAATAAATGGATGGATGTATTGGTAGCCGTGGTCTTTGTGAGGATGTGGTGGGTTGGGTTGGGGGGGGGGGTGCAGCCTGGAGCATAAAGCCAGGCTGAACAGGTGATTTCTCAGGGAGCGGACACAGAGGGACGCCACATGGCAACCACGGGCATAGTTTGAGGGTCACAGTGACAGATGTTTGGATCCGGGACTTGGGTGGAATTTGATAGTGTTTAGAGTACCGTCTATAGATCATTACCAGTATTATTATTCATGTTTGTAACACAGACTGGAGGTGGTTTCTAGATATGACGTTCCTCTGCAACAGCAGCGTATCCCTGTGTCTGAGTGATGGCGATGGCGGTGGTGGTGAGATGAGTGGTGAGCGGCCAATGGTCGGTGAATACTCACTGTTGACGCTACCTGCTAGTGCATTAATGTTGTTCAGACCCATGGTGGCGCCAGCCAGGCCCTGTAGAGTGCCCAGAGAGGTCAGAGAGTTCATGCCCGAGGAGTTGGCTGTGGGGCCCGCTGTCGGGAAGAGAGGATACCAGGGGGAGGAGGAGGAGAGGAAGGAGTGGGCAAGAGAGGGAGGGAGAGAAAGAGGAAGGAAGAGCAAGACAAGCACGCGTGTTAGAGAAGCGGAGGCATCCAATTGGACGTTTTAGTGACATAAGCAACAACATCCTCCCTGCTCAGACAAACTGGAGCTGAGAGAGTGACAGGCAGGAAGTAAATCTCTCTGCCCTCATTCAACACTGAGTGTCCTAGAGAAATGAGAGTAGCTCCCAGGTAACAGTGTACATATAAAGATCCCTCACACGTGAATGCAGAGCAGGATGAACACAGTAGTTGTGGATGCGTGTTTAGCGATGAAAAGGTGAGGGACTCGGTCGTTTCTTCGTGAGGCAGTCGTGTAATGACCAAACCTAAAGCAGGCAGACAGGCAGGCAAGAGCGCAAGCAAGAGTGCCAGATAACCAACTAGACCCTTCACTAGACTCCTGTTCAGGATCCCACGGTATGACAGAGATATATCTCAGCAAACATTTGGCATGTTTTTTTTTACAAGGTTAATTTAGCCCTAGAACGGAGACACAGGCACACACACAGACGCGATCGTGACACACACACAGACGCGATCGTGACACACACAGAGACACGATTGTGACACACACACAGACACGATTGTGACACACAGAGACACGATCGTGACACACACACAGACAGGATCGTGACACACACACAGACACGATCGTGACACACACACAGACATGATTGTGACACACAGAGACACGATCATGACACACACACAGACACGATTGTGACACACACAGACACGACCGTGACACACACACAGACACGATCGTGACACACACACAGACATGATTGTGACACACACACAGACATGATTGTGACACACACAGAGACATGATTGTGACACACACGCAGACATGATTGTGACACACACGCAGACATGATTGTGACACACACACAGACATGATTGTGACACACACACAGACATGATTGTGACACACACACAGACATGATTGTGACACACACACAGACACGATTGTGACACACACGCAGACATGATTGTGACACACACACAGACATGATTGTGACACACACACAGACATGATTGTGACACACACGCAGACATGATTGTGACACACACACAGACACGATTGTGACACACACATACAAAAGAACAGATCATTAGGGACAAGAGCATGCCTAAGTGCTGAATCGTCCCTAAGTACAATGTGGGTGAATAACAATTGTCCCTCACAGACAGTCGTTTATTTGATTATCCAGAAAGTGTCCATAGTCCAGTAGACATAATGTCCACACACCCCTCTAAGTCACGCTTACACTGCATCAGAAAGATTGGATATCTTAAAATAGACTTAGCACAAATGAAAATCAAGACAGTCTCTCAATGGTAAATTGGCTGTCTTTATCAAACTGAAACTAATATTCAGTCAAAATGTCATTGACGGAGAGTGTCGCCTTTCATTGGCACTGAGCAGAGTCTGAGCATGCACTAATAATGTAGCTCTAGTATCCACAGAACACACGAGAGAGAGAGAGCGAGAGAGCGAGAGAGAGAGAGAGAGAGTGAGCGAGCGAGAGAGCAGAATTCACATTTGAACCAATGCTAAGCAGCTGGGTGAAAGCAGGGAGCAGGACAGGCAAAGGGTGATGGGTAACACTAAACAAAGCTCTTATTCACGCTCTGTTACTTGGCTACTCCAGAAAAGACAGCAACCAGGGAACTGGAGGAGCAAGGCAGAGAGGACAAGAGAGATGGTGAAGAGAGAGAGAGGACAAATGAAGAATGGAGTAATATGAGTAAAGAGAGACAGGAGGGCAAAGAAAGAGAGAGAGAGAGAGAGAGAGAGAGAGAGAGAGAGATAGAGAGCAGAATAAGAGAAAAGCAGAGAGAGAGAGAGAGCAGAATAAGAGAAAAGCAGAGAGAGAGAGAGCAGAATAAGAGAAAAGCAGAGGGAGAGAGAGCAGAATAAGAGAAATGCAGAGAGAGAGAGAGAGCAGAATAAGAGAAAAGCAGAGAGAGAGAGAGAGCAGAATAAGAGAAAAGCAGAGAGAGAGAGATAGCAGAATAAGAGAAAAGCAGAGGGAGAGAGATAGCAGAATAATATAAAAGCAGAGGGAGAGAGAGCAGAATAAGAGAAAAGCAGAGAGAGAGAGAGAGCAGAATAAGAGAAAAGCAGAGAGAGAGAGAGCAGAATAAGAGAAATGCAGAGAGAGAGAGAGAGCAGAATAAGAGAAAAGCAGAGAGAGAGAGAGAGCAGAATAAGAGAAAAGCAGAGAGAGAGAGAGAGAGCAGAATAAGAGAAAAGCAGAGAGAGAGAGAGCAGAATAAGAGAAAAGCAGAGGGAGAGAGAGCAGAATAAGAGAAAAGCAGAGGGAGAGATAGCAGAATAAGAGAAAAGCAGAGAGAGAGAGAGCAGAATAAGAGAAAAGCAGAGGGAGAGAGAGCAGAATAAGAGAAAAGCAGAGGGAGAGATAGCAGAATAAGAGAAAAGCAGAGAGAGAGAGAGAGCAGAATAAGAGAAAAGCAGAGAGAGAGAGAGCAGAATAAGAGAAAAGCAGAGCGAGAGAGAGCAGAATAAGAGAAAAGCAGAGAGAGAGAGAGAGCAGAATAAGAGAAAAGCAGAGAGAGAGAGAGCAGAATAAGAGAAAAGCAGAGAGAGAGAGAGCAGAATAAGAGAAATGCAGAGAGGGAGAGAGAGAGCAGAATAAGAGAAAAGCAGAGAGAGAGAGAGCAGAATAAGAGAAAAGCAGAGAGAGAGATAGCAGAATAATAGAAAAGCAGAGGGAGAGAGAGCAGAATAAGAGAAATGCAGAGAGAGAGAGAGCAGAATAAGAGAAAAGCAGAGGGAGAGAGAGCAGAATAAGAGAAAAGCAGAGGGAGAGATAGCAGAATAAGAGAAAAGCAGAGAGAGAGAGAGCAGAATAAGAGAAAAGCAGAGAGAGAGAGAGAGCAGAATAAGAGAAAAGCAGAGGGAGAGAGAGAGCAGAATAAGAGAAAAGCAGAGAGAGAGAGAGAGCAGAATAAGAGAAAAGCAGAGAGAGAGAGAGCAGAATAAGAGAAAAGCAGAGAGAGAGAGAGAGCAGAATAAGAGAAAAGCAGAGGGAGAGAGAGCAGAATAATAGAAAAGCAGAGAGAGAGATAGCAGAATAAGAGAAAAGCAGAGAGAGAGAGCATAATAAGAGAAAAGCAGAGGGAGAGAGAGAGCAGAATAAGAGAAAAGCAGAGGGAGAGAGAGAGCAGAATAAGAGAAAAGCAGAGAGAGAGAGAGAGCAGAATAAGAGAAAAGCAGAGAGAGAGAGCAGAATAAGAGAAAAGCAGAGAGAGAGAGAGAGCAGAATAAGAGAAAAGCAGAGGGAGAGAGAGCAGAATAATAGAAAAGCAGAGAGAGAGATAGCAGAATAAGAGAAAAGCAGAGAGAGAGAGAGCATAATAAGAGAAAAGCAGAGGGAGAGAGAGAGCAGAATAATAGAAAAGCAGAGAGGGAGAGAGAGAGAGAGCAGAATAAGAGAAATGCAGAGAGAGAGAGCAGAATAAGAGAAATGCAGAGAGAGAGAGAGCAGAATAAGAGAAAAGCAGAGGGAGAGAGAGCAGAATAAGAGAAAAGCAGAGGGAGAGAGAGCAGAATAAGAGAAAAGCAGAGAGAGTGAGAGCAGAATAAGAGAAAAGCAGAGAGAGAGAGAGAGAGAGAGCAGAATAAGAGAAATGCAGAGAGCAGAATAAGAGAAAAGCAGAGAGAGAGAGAGCAGAATAAGAGAAAAGCAGAGAGAGAGAGATAGCAGAATAAGAGAAAAGCAGAGGGAGAGAGAGAGAGAGCAGAATAAGAGAAAAGCAGAGAGAGAGAGCAGAATAAGAAAAATGCAGAGAGAGAGAGAGCAGAATAAGAGAAAAGCAGAGGGAGAGAGAGCAGAATAAGAGAAAAGCAGAGGGAGAGAGAGTAGAATAAGAGAAAAGCAGAGAGAGAGAGATCAGAATAAGTGAAAAGCAGAGAGAGAGAGAGCAGAATAAGAGAAAAGCAGAGGGAGAGAGAGCAGAATAAGAGAAAAGCAGAGGGAGAGAGAGCAGAATAAGAGAAAAGCAGAGAGAGAGAGAGCAGAATAAGAGAAAAGCAGAGAGAGAGAGAGCAGAATAATAGAAAAGCAGAGGGAGAGAGAGCAGAATAAGAGAAAAGCAGAGGGAGAGAGAGCAGAATAAGAGAAAAGCAGAGGGAGAGAGAGCAGAATAAGAGAAAAGCAGAGAGAGAGAGAGAGCAGAATAAGAGAAAAGCAGAGAGAGAGAGAGCAGAATAAGAGAAAAGCAGAGAGAGAGAGAGCAGAATAATAGAAAAGCAGGAGAGTGAAGAAGAGGAATAGACGGAGAGAAGAGTGTCTCAATGTGACCTAGATGAGCCATCTCCTCCAGAAAACTCCTGACTGCTGTCTGTCTGTCTCTCTAGTCACCAGACCCTGGCCACGTCCAGAGATCACACACGACACATAAAGGTGCCAACAACCATCCCTCCCTCCAAACAACTCCACTGCACTTAAGGTTCCCGTGTCTCAGAGGGCTTGTGAAGCGAAGAGACGAGTCACTTTAAAGGCACAACAAATCCACACAAACAACCACACACACCCACCCACAGACAACTCTCAGTGCGAAAACCGATCACAGACGACATTGAGCTATAGTACTTATTACACACAACGCGGAATGATATGGCCGTATAGGTGTGCACGTCACATGACACGGTGAGGAGGTGAAGTGCTGTCAGACACAGACACGCAGGCAGGCGCCGGGACGGACACGGCATGGGGTCTCCATGGTAACAACAACACGACGCATGAACAAGAGATGGCGGACACACACCATGGAGCGATATCTTGTGGGTGTTGACGGCAATGACTACGACGAAGATAATGACGGTGATGATGATGAAGATGGTTTGATCATCAGCAATGATGACGAAGAGGATGGTATTGCTGACGACAGTGAAAAGGATGGTGGTGGTAGGACAGGAGGGCAGGTGTCCCCCGCGTTTGACCCCCCCCCCCCCCTCTGAAGCGGCGTTACCTGGGCTGGCCAGCGCTCCGAGGGAGGCCGCGTTGGAGGACAGGGGGTTTGCGTTGGGGCCGGCTGAGTTTTGGGCCGCCGCTGCTGCCGCTGCTAAAGTGGCCAGGTTCTGCAACTGCAGAGCACTCATACCTGGAGGAGAGGAGCCAGAGAGGGTGTTGTCAAACCTGGGGACCACGTCTGGACCGCATCCGAACCGGGTGCTAACCGCGTGGGCGCCGAAGAAGAGGCGTCTACTCGGGTTGACAAGCTGAATGTTACTCATGAATGGTGGTTGAGGTGGAAAGTGCTATATAAATACAATACTATCGTACCATCTTAGTTCACTTTTCGGGGGGGGGGTATGACCAATCCAAGACAGAGGTGATCCTGACAACTGTGGACCACAGACAGACATGGACAGGCTGGACTTAAACTCCTGCAAGGGGGAAGAGAGATGGCACTGGCAACCGCCTGTCCAAGCTCTTCCATAAACACCTGTGGAACATCTCTAGACGTCATCTACCCTACTTTGTCTAGCTTCCTGTTTGATTCTATTGTTGTCTTTTACAGATAACAACGTGTAATATAACAAGGCATTTGGACTCTGTTTTGTTTAGCTTTGTTCTCTCTGTGCCGTGAGGTTTCTGGAGGCAGTAAATAATGTACAGTATGCAACTCTA
Source organism: Oncorhynchus mykiss (assembly GCF_057628025.1). Taxonomy (NCBI): domain Eukaryota; kingdom Metazoa; phylum Chordata; class Actinopteri; order Salmoniformes; family Salmonidae; genus Oncorhynchus; species Oncorhynchus mykiss. Next base: position 15,685,018 of record NC_143042.1, read on the forward strand.
GTCTAGTATGTAGGCTAACTGTAGCCTGGTTTACTCATTAGCTACATGGCATTAGCATATGGGCCATCACTTAGGCATAATTAATGAGGCCATGCCAGCTTCTGACTGATGTTAAAGTAACGACCATTAAACACCTGTAGGGGTGGTCAACCTCGCACCCTGCACTGTGTGTGACAGTAGCGTGTGTGTGTGAGAGAGAACGTGTGTATGTGAACAGTTAGAGAGTGTGTGTGTGTGTGTGTGTGTGTGTGAGAGAGAAAGTGTGTATGTGAGCAGTTAGTGTGTGTGTGTGTGTGTGTGTGTGCGTGAGACAGAGCGCGTGTGTGTGAATAGAGAAATATGGCGTAGTAGATTGGACATATGCTGAAGTGCTGTTTAGCTTACTGAGAGACAGCTGGTCAAGGCTCCATAAGGCAGACAGACTCACTCTGTAGGACAGAGCAATGAAGCCCCAACGACCAACTCACAGAGAGAACTACGCCCGTTTATAGAACACTCCTGTGGACCCAGGAAAAAGGGGCGGACACCTTGTCAAATGCGAGGTATGTGTCGTATATACAGTCTGAATGTATATACAGTACCATGAATACACACAATACACACACACACACACAACATCACATGAACGAGACACCATGAAGAAGATTTTGGCACCTGGGTGAATGGTTAAAGGGCGTTAGGATGATTATTTTTCCACTAACAGTTTTCATTGGACGAGATGGCTCAACCCAGTATGACCAATAAAGAGAAGGCGCTAGTATGATTGGTTAGTGAGGTGCTCGTGTCCCGATTGGCCCGTCTGACAGCGTGGAAGAACAAGCGTTGAAATCTTCTGTCTTCTCTTCTTCCGGGAACAGCCTGATCAGAATGTTCCGTTTCTGTGGTTGCCGTGACGACCGGCCTGGACAGGAGGTGTGTGTGTGTGTGTGACGCAGTCACAGTGCAGACTTCTCATGCGATAAACAACACGTGTACATCCGCCAGCTGTCTGTTGTTGCCTGCTCATATATTTGCTGTTGTCTACTCATATACATGCTGTTGCCTGCTCATATACATGCTGTTGTCTACTCATATACATGTTGTTGTCTACTCATATACATGTTGTTGTCTACTCATATATATGTTGTTGTCTACTCATTTACATGTTGTTGTCTACTCATATACATGCTGTTATTTACTCATATACATGTTGTTATCTACTCATATACATGTTGTTATCTACTCATATACATGCTGTTGTCTACTCATATACATGTTGTTGTCTACTCATATATATGTTGTTGTCTACTCATTTACATGTTGTTGTCTACTCATATACATGTTGTTATCTACTCATATACATGTTGTTATCTACTCATATACATGTTGTTGTCTACTCATATACATGTTGTTGTCTACTCATATACATGTTGTTGTCTACTCATATACATGTTGTTGTCTACTCATATACATGTTGTTGTCTACTCATATATATGTTGTTGTCTACTCATTTACATGTTGTTGTCTACTCATATACATGTTGTTGTCTACTCATATACATGTTGTTGTCAACTCATATACATGTTGTTGTCTACTCATATACATGCTGTTGTCTACTCATATATATGTTGTTGTCTACTCATATACATGCTGTTGTCTACTCATATATATGTTGTTGTCTACTCATATACATGTTGTTGTCTACTCATATACATGTTGTTGTCTACTCATATACATGTTGTTGTCTACTCATATACATGCTGTTGTCTACTCATATACATGCTGTTGTCTACTCATATACATGTTGTTGTCTACTCATATACATGTTGTTGTCTACTCATATACATGTTGTTGTCTACTCATATACATGTTGTTGTCTACTCATATACATGTTGTTGTCTACTCATATACATGCTGTTGTCTACTCATATACATGTTGTTGTCTACTCATTTACATGCTGTTGTCTACTCATAAATATGCTGTTGTCTACTCATATACATGTTGTTGTCTACTCATATACATGCTGTTGTCTACTCATATACATGTTGTTGTCTACTCATTTACATGCTGTTGTCTACTCATAAATATGCTGTTGTCTACTCATATACATGTTGTTGTCTACTCATATACATGTTGTTGTCTACTCATATATATGCTGTTGTCTACTCATAAATATGCTGTTGTCTACTCATATACATGTTGTTGTCTACTCATATACATGTTGTTGTCTACTCATATACATGTTGTTGTCTACTCATATATATGCTGTTGTCTACTCATATACATGTTGTTGTCTACTCATATATATGCTGTTGTCTACTCATATACATGTTGTTGTCTACTCATATACATGCTGTTGTCTACTCATATACATGCTGTTATTTACTCATATACATGTTGTTGTCTACTCATATACATGTTGTTATCTACTCATATACATGTTGTTGTCTACTCATATACATGTTGTTGTCAACTCATATACATGTTGTTGTCTACTCATATACAGTGCCTTGCGAAAGTATTCGGCCCCCTTGAACTTTGCGACCTTTTGCCACATTTCAGGCTTCAAACATAAAGATATAAAACTGTATTTTTTTGTGAAGAATCAACAACAAGTGGGACACAATCATGAAGTGGAACAACATTTATTGGATATTTCAAACTTTTTTAACAAATCAAAAACTGAAAAATTGAGAATTATTCAGCCCCTTTACTTTCAGTGCAGCAAACTCTCTCCAGAAGTTCAGTGAGGATCTCTGAATGATCCAATGTTGACCTAAATGACTAATGATGATAAATACAATCCACCTGTGTGTAATCAAGTCTCCGTATAAATGCACCTGCACTGTGATAGTCTCAGAGGTCCGTCAAAAGCGCAGAGAGCATCATGAAGAACAAGGAACACACCAGGCAGGTCCGAGATACTGTTGTGAAGAAGTTTAAAGCCGGATTTGGATACAAAAATATTTCCCAAGCTTTAAACATCCCAAGGCGCACTGTGCAAGCGATAATATTGAAATGGAAGGAGTATCAGACCACTGCAAATCTACCAAGACCTGGCCGTCCCTCTAAACTTTCAGCTCATACAAGGAGAAGACTGATCAGAGATGCAGCCAAGAGGCCCATGATCACTCTGGATGAACTGCAGAGATCTACAGCTGAGGTGGGAGACTCTGTCCATAGGACAACAATCAGTCGTATATTGCACAAATCTAGCCTTTATGGAAGAGTGGCAAGAAGAAAGACATTTTTTAAAGATATCCATAAAAAGTGTTGTTTAAAGTTTGCCACAAGCCACCTGGGAGACACACCAAACATGTGGAAGAAGGTGCTCTGGTCAGATGAAACCAAAATTTAACTTTTTGGCAACAATGCAAAACGTTATGTTTGGCGTAAAAGTAACACAGCTCATCACCCTGAACACACCATCCCCACTGTCATACATGGTGGTGGCAGCATCATGGTTTGGGCCTGCTTTTCTTCAGCAGGGACAGGGAAGATGGTTAAAATTGATGGGAAGATGGATGGAGCCAAATACAGGACCATTCTGGAAGAAAACCTGATGGAGTCTGCAAAAGACCTGAGACTGGGACAGAGATTTGTCTTCCAACAAGACAATGATCCAAAACATAAAGCAAAATCTACAATGGAATGGTTCAAAAATAAACATATCCAGGTGTTAGAATGGCCAAGTCAAAGTCCAGACCTGAATCCAATCGAGAATCTGTGGAAAGAACTGAAAACTGCTGTTCACAAATGCTCTCCATCCAACCTCACTGAGCTCGAGCTGTTTTGCAAGGAGGAATGGGAAAAAATGTCAGTCTCTCGATGTGCAAAACTGATAGAGACATACCCCAAGCGACTTACAGCTGTAATCGCAGCAAAAGGTGGCGCTACAAAGTATTAACTTAAGGGGGCTGAATCATTTTGCACGCCCAATTTTTCAGTTTTTGATTTGGTACAAAAGTTTGAAATATCCAATAAATGTCGTTCCACTTCATGATTGTGTCCCACTTGTTGTTGATTCTTCACAAAAAAATACAGTTTTATATCTTTATGTTTGAAGCCTGAAATGTGGCAAAAGGTCGCAAAGTTCAAGGGGGCCGAATACTTTCGCAAGGCACTGTACATGCCTTTAACCTCAGAAAATAATCTCCATTTCCCAAAAAATACAGTTCTGTTCTTCACTTCACAACCTGGACATTATAAATATATTTAGTAGCACATTTTGAAAAACTTGTTCCAACCAGTCATCCTGATAAACAACATCATTCTTGTAAAACACATCTATCTCTATAAGACAATGTCTAATCTTATTAGCATAGCCCTTTTTAAGAAACTCATTTGTCACAGAGTGCTTAATTGGTAAGGAAAACTCCTAAAGGAGAAAGAAACCTGAAGAGGAACAAGACAGACCCGAGAATAGCTCATCTTCTTCAGTCTGACCATTGTTTCACACTAACACTCCGATAAAGCATGATGAAAGCCACGGTATGTGCTGTGTTAGAAGTAGTCCCTATGCTATTGCATAACACACTGTATTTTTCCACTCTGCGGATGGAGGGCAGCGCTGTCGAGTGGCTTTGTCACTTTGTGGGTTTAGAGTGGAGCGGATGACTCAATCAGGCTCGGCTGAGTGGAGAGACACTGATCTGACCCTACACTCTATACACTCAGTCAGTCAGTCAGACACACACACAGATGGGAGGCCTAATGCCACTTAATCAAGCGAAACAAGTTATAACACCATTCCCAAGAGCAGGGGTGTTCAACTCCCACCCTACGAGGTGCAGAGCTGGCTGGTGTTCTGATCTGCCTAATCATTAATTGCACCCAATCAGTCCCTGCTTAGAGGGCAACAATGGAACAAGGCAGTGGAACTGGCTTCAAGGTCCAGAGTTGAGTTTGACGGCCCCGGAGGATGACTAAGACTAGGAGACACAGCTATTTGTATGTGACAAATAAAATTGGATTTGATTTGGTTTGACTAGAGAGCAGAACAGAAGACTCATCAACGCTACCAGTTTACCATCACTTTAATGTGGACAGAACAGCTATCTATAATATCAAACCTCTCTACTGTACCTGTTCATAAAGACTGAGATCTAAGGAAGCTATTCATGTACAATGGCTACACTTCGTCTGGAATGTGAAACAGCAGAGAGCACCTGTCCTGAAAATGCAACATTTACAGTTGAAGTTGACATACACTTAGGTTGGAGTCATTAAAACTAGTTTTTCAACCACTCCACACATTTCTTGTTAACAAACTATAGTTTTGGCAAGTCGGTTAGGACATCTACTTTGTGCATGACACAAGTAATTTTTCCAACAATTGTTTACAGACAGATTATTTCACTTATAATTCACTGTATCACAATTCCAGTGGGTCAGAAGTTTACATACACTAAGTTGACTGTGCCTTTAAACAGCTTGGAAAATTCCAGAAAAATGATGTCATGGCTTTAGAAGCTTCTGATAGGCTAATTGACATAATTTCAGTCAAGGAGGTGTTCCTGTGGATGTATTTCAAGGCCTACCTTCAAACTCAGTGCCTCTTTGCTTGACATCATGGGAAAATCAAAAGAAATCAGCCAAGACCTCAGGAAAATTGTAGACCTCCACAAGTCAGGTTCATCATTGGGAGCAATTTCCAAATGCCTGAACCACGTACCACGTTCATCTGTACAAACAATAGTACGCAAGTATAAACACCATGGGACCACGCAGCTGTCATACTGCTCAGGAAGGTGATGGGTTCTGTCTCCTAAAGATTAACGTACATTGGTGCGAAAAGTGCAAATCAATCCCAGAACAACAGCAAAGGACCTTGTGAAGATGCTGGAGGAAACAGGTACAAAAGTATCCTTATCCACAGTAAAACGAGTCCTATATTGACATAACTTGAAAGGCCACTCAGCAAGGAAGAAGCCAATGCTCCAAAACCACCATAAAAAAGCCAGACTACAGTTTGCAAAAGCACATCGGGACAAAGATCGTACTTTTTGGAGAAATGTCGTCTGGTCTGATGAAACAAAAATGTAACTGTTTGGCCATAATGACCATCGTTATGTTTGGAGGAAAAAGGGGGAGGCTTGCAAGCCAAAGAACACCATCCCAACCGTGAAGCACGAGGGTGGCAGCATCGTGTTGTGGGGGTGCTTTGCTGCAGGAAGGACTGGTGCTCTTCACAAAATAGATACACCATGAGGGATGAAAATTCTGGGGATATATTGAAGCAACATCTCAAGACATCAGTCGGAAAGTTAAAGTTTGGTCGCAAATGGGTCTTCCAAATGGACAATGACCCCAAGCATACTTCCAAAGTTGTGGCAAAATGGCTTCAGGACAACAAAGTCAAGGTCTTGGAGTGGCCATCACAAAGCCCTGACCTCAACCCTATAGAACATTTGTGGGCAGAACTGAAAAAGCGTGTGCGAGCAAGGAGGTCTACAAACCTGAGTCAGTTACACCAGCTCTGTCAGGAGGAAGGGGCCAAATGTCACCCAACTTATTGTGGGAAGCTTGTGGAAGGCTACGTGAAAAGTTTGACCCAAGTTAAACAATTTAAAGGCAATGCTACCAAATACTAATTGAGTGTATGTAAACTTCTGACCCACTGGGAATGTGATGAAAGAAATAAAAGCTGAAATAAATAATTCTCTCTACTATTTTTCTGACATTTCACATTCTTAAAATAAAGTAGTGATCCTAACTGACCTAAGACAGGGAATTTTTACTAGGATTAAATGTCAGGAATTGTGAAAAACTGAGTTTAAATGTATTTGGCTAAGGTGTATGTAAACTTCCGACTTCAACTGTATCAGAAAGAGGAAGCTCCAGTATTGGGGCTATACAGCTGGCAGGCTGTGCTGTGTACTCTGGGCTGTATAGCTTTAGGGAGCCTCTGTATGCCGCCTGGGCTGAGCTGGGCTGGGGCTCTATCGTAAGCGCTAGCTAGCTAGCTGGCTCTAATTGAATGCTCATTGGGGTAATTGAGCCTCTCACAGCTCTCCGACTCCTCATGCTGAAGACTGGGACCAGATGTCACTGAGCTGTCTCACATCTACTGCCAATCACGTACGGTTGCCCAGCGACAGATGGACGGCCAAAAGGATTCCGGAATGCAGCCGCGATTTCGCTTCCAGTTCCAAGTCCCTGAGCGTTTCTGTAGGTAGGTGTGTGTGTGTGTGTGTGTGTGTGTGTGTGTGTGTGTGTGTGTGTGTGTGTGTGTGTGTATGAGAGAGAGCGTTCTAACAGCCGTTCACTGAGGTAAAACATCCTCAGAGCCCATCCTCACTCAACTACACCACATCAACCAACATTACTGTCTCTTAAAAATGTTCCCAAGTCCAGAACGCTCAACCCACCTATTTTGCAAGACACAGATACGCATTTTAAAAACTTGAGCCAATGAGCTTACTACTTTAGGAATACATTATTTCTGCCCTGCAACAACCAGTTCCTGAAATCCGTCGAGTTTTGCACTACTTATTAGAATGCCTTTTTTCCTTCAGTGGTGCTGGCAATTACAGTACTCCTGTGCCGATAGCTGCTATAAATATTCCCCCTCTGCCTCTCTCTGTCAGCCAGCTAAACAGTCTACAATTAGGAGCTGACAGCTTACTGAGCACCCAAGGAGAGGGAGAGAGCGAGAAAGAGAGAGAGAGGGAGGGAGAAAGAGAGGGTGGGAGTGAGGCGGCAAGAGGGAGAAAGGCAGGGCGTAGGAGGACGGGAGAAAGGGGGGGGGGGGGGTATGACAGGGTGGGGGATTCAGAGAAAGCAATTGAAGGAAAGAAGGAGAGGAGATACAGAGACAAAGGAGCGGGACAAAGAGGATAAAGGATGGAGAGAGATAGGTGGGAGTGTGTGTAGGAGAACATGCAGAGGAAAAGACAAAGGTGACCAGCAGGGGGAAACAGTGAGCAGAGCTCCTCTCTCATCTCTCTCTATTTTCCTTCTGTGTTGCCTTAGTGCCGGACTAAACATCCCTCCTTTGAGGCCTGGTACACTCTTCTGTCCTGATGGATAACAGACTCAAGACAAATCTGAACAACAGCGACATCTCAGAAAACGAGTTGCTGCATTGTTTCTACAATATTACTCTGTGTGTGTGTGTGTGTGTGTGTGTGTGTGTGTGTGTGTGTGTGTGTGTGTGTGTGTGTGTGTGTGCATCTACATGACTCACCTGCCATCTGTTGGATCCCACTGAAGGCTCCAAGGTTACTGGAGGAGGTGGCCTGCTGGAGCAACTGAGGGAGAAAGAAAGAGAGGAGCGATAGAGAGATAGATAGAGAGATAGATAGATAGAGAGATAGATAGGAAAATAATAAAAGAGAGAGAAACAGAGTGAGGAGGAATGATTGGAAATACAAACAGTGATCACCCTCACTATCTTTTCTCTGCTTAGTATCTTCATGATCTTGGTAGCATTACTGCATGTGGGCTATAGGCTATATAAACATTGATTATGACATCTACTACTGTGCATCTAACCACTGAGTCCCTGAGACATGTACAATTTCAGAATAGAACACAGAGTAACTGTAAAAAAAAAACCTCAAAGGCTTATGTACATTTACTGCCGTACATATACAACTTTGTACACCTAGTACACCTATTTACACGTTTACAGTTTCAGGAAAGATCCTAGCTGTGATGAAGGGGACTCAAGGAAGAGTAGACTGGTCTGTTTCAGAGAGTTTGGGGACAGAAGGTTTCAGAGTGAAAGAGGGAAGAGGATCAGTTCTGAAAGAGGCTACCGGAGGAAGGGGGTCCTAAGAATGAATTGAGAGGGGGGTTCTGAAATGCTATAAAGTACTGAAGAAGGGAGGGGGAATGAGGCTTCTGAACACCACGTGCCAATCTGTCAATCAATCACCGCTGTGACCCAATAGGATGACAATTTTAGACATGGGAAAGACCTCTTATTGGATCGCACCAGCGATTGGCCCCGCCCATTGAACCTTGACCCCTATGATTCAAAGGCCTCATTTCCCTGTCACGGCTACACCCCCTGACAGAGGGAGAAGGAGGGGGGAGTGGACTCTTAAGGGAGAGGAGAGGGGGAAAGGGGTAGGAAGCAGGGTCTGACTCTCTGGGGGTGTGGACGTGGGGGGTGGGGAGTCGGCGGTTGGCGACGGCAGGGAGGGTAGTGGGGGGCGGGGAGGGTGGCACTGACTGCGGCGGCGACGGATGCGTTGGCTGCGGGGCTGCAGTAAGGGGTGGGCGACGCGGCGTGTCCTCTTACAGCCAGATACTGCGGGGTGAGGCCGCCCAGCCCTGTCAGACTCCCCCAGGTGGTGGCGTTGTTGAGCTGCTGCATCTGCTGAGCCAGCTGCTGCTGCAGGCGTCGCTGCTCCTTGTCCTTCTGCGTGTCGGCAAACTTCACCACGATGGGAGACGAGCAGCCCTGAGGGAGGGAGGAGGGAGGGTGGGGGAGAAGGGGGAGACAGGGTTCAGTATTGCACAAGGAATTTTCTAAATTCATATTCAAATTACACCAACATTTAATTGGTTTCACAAGAAATTGGTTACAAACTAAACCTAACACAACATAGGTACAATGCAAGCTGACACACACGTAACACGACACTAACAAGCACACACAACTAAGGGGAAGGGACTAGCTTCCCATAAGGGCCAGTTATCTTACAGTCCACAATGGGTTTATTTCCACAGAAAGCGATTTCCTGAGTTCTAAAAGTATTTCATCATCTCACGGAGAGTGGGAGTGGGGAAAAGAAAGAGCGAGATGAAGAAGGACGGGGAGACGGAGGTAGAGAGAGAGAACAGAGATGGTCAGAGCGACGGGGAAACGGAGGTAGAGAGAGAGAACAGAGATGGTCAGAGGGACGGGGAGACGGAGGTAGAGAGAGAGAACAGAGATGGTCAGAGGGACGGGGAGACGGAGGTAGAGAGAGAGAACAGAGATGGTCAGAGGGACGGGGAGACGGAGGTAGAGAGAGAGAACAGAGATGGTCAGAGGGACGGGGAGACGGAGGTAGAGAGAGAGAGAACAGAGATGGTCAGAGGGAAAGGGAGACAGAGGTAGAGAGAGAGAACAGAGATGGTCAGAGGGACGGGGAGACAGAGGTAGAGAGAGAGAACAGAGATGGTCAGAGGGATGGGGAGACGGAGGTAGAGAGAGAGAACAGAGATGGTCAGAGGGACGGGGAGACGGAGGTAGAGAGAGAGAACAGAGATGGTCAGAGGGACGGGGAGACGGAGGTAGAGAGAGAACAGAGATTTCGAGAGCTTAGAGAGAAAATGAGAGAATCAGAGCATTGTGTCTGTAAATGAGGTACATGTGTTTCTGTATGTGTGTGTGTGTCCTCTACGTGTGTGTGTTTGTGTCTTTGCTGGTGACAGTACTGTTTGATTCTGAATCTTGGATAACAGCTTGGATAAGGAAAAATAATTTGGTACTGGTAAATAGTCTGGTCATTGTTATTTTATTGTGTTACTTTTTATTACATGTTTTACCTTGTTTATTTAGTAAATATTTTCTTCACTCTTTCTTGAACTGCATTGTTGGTTAAGGGCTTGTAAGTAAGCATTTCACGATAAGGTCTACCTGTTGTAGTAACAAATAACTTGCGCACACACACACGCACACACACACACACACACACACACACACACACACACACACACACACACACACACACACGCTAAACAGTGAGCTGTAACAAAAAAGACACAGCAGAGGTGATTTAACTACAGAGGACACTAAACCACAGACATTATAATCTATCATATCACACCAGTACATTACTCAAAGCCTAACTGGGGAGGAAAACCTGCTCAAACACACACAATCTGCCACGGGAGAATAAAAGGCTTTTAATTGAAACATTTGGTTGGAGGCGAGTTTTCAGACTCAGTTAGGGAGTTTGTGACGGGGTTTGGCTCATACTGTGTTCGCCATCCTAACCAGATGGCATATATATATCACCTCTCTATCATACTATAGGGCTGGCCTGTGTGTCTGTCTGAGTGACTGTCTGAGTGTGGGTGTGTGTGTCTCTCACTGTGTGTTCATTTCTGAGGGTTTGACTGTATCTATCAGCCGATGAACATGTCTCTTTAGCTGAAGGCAGCTCAGCCATATTTACTGCCTCTCTCCAGCACCTATTTCCTCCCTTCATTCTGACGAGCAGACGAGAGATAAAGAAGGGAGAAAATTGCATTCGGAGGAGAGTCAGTCAGGGGGCCTCTTGTGTTAGAGCGTATTCCCCCTGGAGACGGGGCTCCCTCTCCCTCTCCCTCTGCTAAATATCTCATTACTCCAGCTGACACCCAGCAGGCCTGGAAAACACGGCCCAGAATGAGAGGCCGATCCTGGGAGGGGGTGGAGGGGCAGGGGCCATAGAGCTCCAGAGACTGATACTTGAGTGATTTGGGCTAAATCATGGCTTTTCTCTAAGGGGGGATTTCTGACCTGAGTTTAGAATGCGTAAATATAACATAATTCCCTTTTGATGCACTTCTCTCTCATTGCATATTCTGACCTTGAACTTGAGCATGAGAACAGCATGCTACTCACACGCTATTAGTTTGGGGTGGAGATGAAATGAAGGTGTGGCGGAGGTGTGTCTGCAGATACGCCGTAGTCTGACCTCGACTTAATTCCCAAATGATTCCACCACTTTCGCACGCAAATAAAGTCTAGTGAACCTACCGGTTCCAAGTGGAAAAAGCAACTACTTTCTTTTTTCCCCCGATAGAAATAACACCGTTCTCCATGCACTCGAATTTACAACTTGATAAGAGCTATTGATAAGAGCTATTGATAAGAGCTATTGATAAGAGCTAGGTAAATGAGTCATACATTTGGATAAGGGTATCGTAAGTATAAATGACACTTGTTGATCCATTTAACCTTATAATCACTGAAGACAAATGTGAAACCATACATAACGGCAGCAAATGTAAGCACATCAACACATAACTTTCCCACAGTAAAGTTTATGAAAGGCTGAGCCTTGTAACTTGTAGGGATGGGCACTCTCGAATATCTTAATTATAGGCTACCCCGACTTACTCTAGTTCCATCATGTTAAACATTATCCACTGTCAATGTTGACTGCCAGTAGACATAATAACCACACATATTCAACTATTGTTAGTTCCCTTCAGTTGGTATAGCCGACATTATCATTCCATTTAATGACATTGTTTTGTTTACCTTCATTTGCTTCCTCTGCAAATGCCGTCACGGCCCTGTGGTTGTTGCGGAGGCTCATTAGTACCAGTTGATAATATTTTTTTTTTTAAATACATTTATGCTAATTAAATGGTTATATGGAGTGGAGCGCAGACCAAGCCGTAACCCAAAGCATACTTGTCCGTGTCATCCCATAACCTGGTCTCAGAGCATTTCATATTATTCTGAAGGTAAATCCTTTTTGTATGGTATGTATTCATTTGTGGCTGTCCATCACCTGTTTCGTATGATACTGTATGTTACGAATGACATGTTACGAATTTGCAAAAGGTAAAATATGGTACGAATTTGCGAAAATGTAGTAAATGTTACGATTTTGCGAAATGTATAATATGTTACGAATTCTAGCTAGGTGGCTAACGTAAGCTAGCCGGCTAATGTTAGCTAGGCTAGGGGTTAGGGTTAAGAGTTCGGTTAAAGGGTTAAGGTTAGGGTTCGGGGAAGGGTTAGCTAAATAGCTAAATAAGTAGTATGTAGTTGAAAAGTTGCTAATTAGCTTAAGTTATCCGTGAAGAGATTTCAACTCGAATCTTTGGGTTGCTAGACGTTCGCGTTATACGTCCGACAAAATATACTACTTTTGTTTTTGTCTTAAGTAACCATACCAAAAAGTAAAAAATCATACTAATTTGGGGGTCCCGGATGTACTTTCACTATGCTACGTTTAGTCTATAAGACCAGGCTGCATCCCACAGTTCCATGATTAGTGCAGCAAGGCAATAGACGAGGGTATAGCCTACTATTATACACTATTCTCCCTATTATAATTATATGTACACTAATCTTCCAACATTACCATGGGTTAAAGAATGTGGCAATTTTCAGAACAAATCAAACCACCGTTTTCTTTCCTTCATGCGTAACTCTAGTATCTCTAAACCTGTTTTTCATGTTTCATAAATACTTTCCTAAACCTAAATTAATCTACAAGACAAGAGTATTTTTAAATCTACCAATTGGTGCTGAAACTGAGACAAATACGTGTATATTGAGATGGCTTTCTTTCACTTATCCCAAATATTTTGAAACTGTTCTCTCAATATATTCTAGCCTGTCAACAAAATGTGAACTAAAAGGTTCACCGTATTTAAAGGGATGGTTTAAGAGAAATCTACTGAAAACCCTATTGAATATAAACTCCTCAAGACAATATGTTTGCCAGCAAGTGGGAGGGTTTTCAGAATGACATTTATTCACTGAGCGTAAGAGCGCATTACGAGACTGAATAAGGTATATCTGAACACCAAATACTGAGAAGTGCATAGGAGAGTCATACATTTTCTCTCTCTCTCTCAATTCAATTCAATTTAAGGGCTTTATTGGCATGGGAAACATAAGTTAACATAGCCAAAGCAAGTGAAGTAGATAATAAACAAAAATGAAATAAACAATAAAAATGAACAGTAAAAATTACACTCACAAAAGTTACAAAAGAATAAAGACATTTCAAATGTCATATTATGTGTAAATAGTTAAAGTACAAAAGGGAAAATAAATAAACATAAATATGGGTTGCATTTACAATGGTGTTTGTTCTTCACTGGTTTCCCTTTTCTTGTGGCAACAAGTCACACATCTTGCTGCTGTGATGGCACACTGGTAATTCACCATGTAGATATGGGAGTTTATCAAAATCAGGTTTGTTTTCTAATTTTTTGTGGATCTGTGTAATCTGAGGGAAATATGTGTCTCTAACATGGTCATACATTTGACAGGAGGTTAGGAAGTGCAGCTCAGTTTCCACCTAATTTTGTGGGCAGTGTCTTGTGGGCACTGCCTACAACGGCCTTTCTCAATAGCAAGGCTAAGCTCACTAAGTCTGTACATAGTCAAAGCTTACCTTAAGTATTGGTTAGTCACAGTGGTCAGGTATTCTTCCACTGTGTACTCTTTGTTTAGGGCCAAATACCATTCTAGTTTACTCTGTTTTTTTGTTCATTCTTTCCAATGGGTAAAGTAGTTATTGTTTTGTTTTCTCTGTGGGGTCTGTTTGTGTTTGTGAACAGAGCCCCATGACCAGCTTGCTTAGGGGACTCTTCTCCAGGTTAATCTCTCTGTAGGTGATGGCTTTGTTATGAAAGGTTTGGGAATCGCTTCCTTTTAGGTGGTTGTTGAATATAACAGCTATTTTCAGGATTTTTATCATTAGCGGGTATCGGCCTAATTCTGCTCTGCATGCGTTAACTGGTATTTTATGTTGTATACGGGGGATATTTGTTGCGGAATTCTGCGTGCAGAGTCTCAATTTGGTGTTTGTATCTTTTGTGAATTCTTGGTTGGTGAGCGGACCTCAGACCTCACAACCATAAAGGGCAATGAGTTCTATAACTGATTCAAGTTTTTTTTGCCAGATCCTAATTGTTATGTCGAATTTTATGTTCCTTTGATGTCATAGAAGGCCCTTCTTGCCTTGTCTCTCAGCTTGTTTCCAGCTTTGTGGAAGTTACCTGTGGCGCTGATGTCTAGGCCAAGGTATGTATAGTTTTTTGTGTGCTCTAGGGCAACGGTGTCTAGATGGACTTTGTATTTGTGGTTCTGGTAACTGGACCTTTTTTGGAACACCATTATTTTTGTCTTACTGAGATTTACTGTCAGGGCCCAGGTCTGACATAATCTGTGCAGAAGATCTAGGTGCTGCTGTAGGCCCTCTTTGGTTGGGGACAGAAGCACCAGATCATCAGAAAATAGTAGACATTTGACTTCAGTTTCTAGTAGGGTGAGACCGGGTGCTGCAGACTGTTCTAGTGCCCTCGCCAATTCTATGATACAGTAGAAGTCGGAAGTTTACATACACTTTAGCCAAATACATTTAAACTCAGTTTTTCACAATTCCTGACATTTAATCCTAGTAAAAATTCCCGGTCTTAAATCAGTTAGGATCACCACTTTATTTTAAGAATGTGAAATGTCAGAATAATAGTAGACAAAATTATTTATTTCAGCTTTTATTTAATTCACCACATTCCCAGTGGGTCAGAAGTTCACATACACTCAATTAGTATTTGGTAGCATTGCCTTTAAATTGTTTAACTTGGGTCAAACTTTTCACGTAGCCTTCCACAAGCTTCCCACAATAAGTTGGGTGAATTTTGGCCCATTCCTCCTGACAGAGCTGGTGTAACCGAGTCAGGTTTGTAGGCCTCCTTGCTCGCACACGCTTTTTCAGTTCTGCCCACAAATGTTCTATAGGGTTGAGGTCAGGGCTTTGTGATGGCCACTCCAATACCTTGACTTTGTAGTCCTGAAGCCATTTTGCCACAACTTTGGAAGTATGCTTGGGGTCATTGTCCATTTGGAAGACCCATTTGCGACCAAGCTTTAACTTCCTGACTGATGTCTTGAGATGCTGCTTCAATATATCCACATCATGATGCCATCTATTTTGTGACATGCACCTGTCCCTCCTGCAGCAAAGCACCCCCACAACATGATGCTGCCACCCCTGTGCTTCACGTTTGGGATGATGTTCTTTGGCTTGCATGCCACCCCATTTTTCCTCCAAACATAACGATGAAGACAGAAGACATTTCTCCAAAAAGTACGATCTTTGTCCCCATGTAGAGTTGCAAACCGTAGTCTGGCTTTTTTTATGGCGGTTTTGGAGCAGTGGCTTCTTCCTTGTTGAGTGGCCTTTCAGGTTATGTCAATATAGGACTCGTTTTACTGTGGATATAGATACTTTTGTACCTGTTTCCTCCAGCATCTTCACAAGGTCCTTTGCTGTTGTTCTGGGATTGATTTGCACTTTTCGCACCAATGTACGTTAATCTCTAGGAGACAGAATGCGTCTCCTTCCTGAGTGGTATGACGGCTGCATGGTCCCATGGTGTTTATACTTGTGTACTATTATTTGTACAGATGAACGTGGTACCTTCAGGCATTTGGAAATTGCTCCCAAGGATGAACCAGACTTGTGGAGGTCTACAAAAAAAATTCTGAGATCTTTTTAATTTTCCCATGATATCAAGCAAGTTTGAAGGTAGGCCTTGAAATACATCCACAGGAACACCTCCAATTGACCCAAATTATGTCAATTAGCCTATCAGAAGCTTCTAAAGCTTTGACATAATTTTCTGGAATTTTCCAATCTGTTTAAAGGCAGAGTCAACTTAGTGTATGTAAACTTCTGACCCACTGGAATTGTGGTACAGTGCATCATAAGTGAAATAATCTCTCCATAAACAATTGTTGGAAAAATTCCTTGTGTCATGCACAAAGAAAATGTCCTCACCGACTTGCAAAAAATATAGTTTGTTAACAAGTGGAGTGATTGAAAAACGAGTTTTAATGACTCCAACCTAAGTGTATGTAAATGTCCGACTTCAACTGTATATATGCTGAAGAGTGTGGGGCTTAAGTTGCATCCCTGTCTCACCCTGTGGGGTGTTTTTTTGCCTAATTTTAACCGCACACTTGTTGTTTGTGTACATGGGTGAATACATGGTCTGTTGTATGGTAATTTGGTAAAAAGCCAATTTGACATTTGCTCAGTACATTGTTTTCACTGAGTAAATGTACAAGTCTGCTGTTAATGATAATGCAGAGAATTTTCCTAAGGTTGCTGTTGACGCATGTCCCATGGTAGTTATTGAGGTCAAATTTGTCTCCACTTTGGATTGGGGTGATCAGTCCTTGGTTCCAAATATTGGGGAAGATACCAGAGCTAAGGATGATGTTAAAGAGTTTAAGTATAGCCAATTGGAATTTGTGTCCTGTATATTTTATAATTTCATTGAGGATTCCATCAACACCACAGGCCTTTTTGGGTTGGAGGGTTTGTATTTTGTCCTTTTGTTCATTCAATGTAATTAGAGTGGGTTCAATGGGTTCTGGTAGTCTTTAATAGTTGATTTTAAGATTTGTATTTGATCATGTATATGTTTTTGCTGTTTGTTCTGTTATAGAGCCCAAAATATTTGAGAAGTGGTTTACTCACACATCTCCGTTTTGGATAGATAACTCTTTGTGTTGTTGTTTGTTGAGTGTTTTCCAATTTCCCCAGAAGTGGTTAGAGTCTATGGAATCTTCAATTACATTGAGCTGGTTTCTAACGTGCTGTTCCTTCTTTTTCCATAGTGTATTTCTGTATTGTTTTAGTGATTCACCATCGTGAAGGCGTAGACTCAGGTCTTCTGGGTCTCTATGTTTTTGGTTTCTCAGTTTCTCAATTTCTTTCTTAGGGTTTTGCATTCTTCATCAAACCTTTTTTCATTGTTGTTAATTTTCTTCTGTTTTCTGTTTGAATTTTTTTAGATTTGATAGGGAAGCTGAGAGATTAAATATACTGTTTAGGTTTTCTACTGCCAAGTTTACACCAGTATTACAGTGAAACGTTTTGTCCAGGAAGTTGTCTAAAAGGGACTGAATTTTGTTGTTGCCTAATTGTTTTTTGGTAGGTTACCACACTACTTTCCTCCTACCTATATAATTTATTAATATTGTGCAGTTCCTTTGGCGTTGCTGCCTCATGATTGAGTATTGCTCTTTTCAAGTAGACTGTGATATTGCTGTGATCTGACAGGGGAGTCAATGGGCTGACTGTGAACGCTCTGAGAGACTCTGGGTTTAGGTCAGTGATAAAGTAGTCTACAGTACAACTGCCAAGAGATGAACTATAGGTGTACCTACCGTAGGAGCCTCCCATTGACTATGTACATACCCAACGTGCGACAGAGCTGCAGGAGTTGTGACCCATTTTTATTGGTCATGTTGTCGTAGTTGTGACAAGGGGGGCATATAGGGGAGGGAATGCTGTCACCTCCAGATAGTTGTTTGTCCCCCTGTGCTGAGGGTGTCAGGTTCTTGTCCAGTTCTGGCATTTAGGTCGCCACAGACTAGTACATGTCCCTGGGCCTGGAAATGACTGATTTCCCCCTCCAGGATGGAGAAGCTGTCTTCATTAAAGTATGGGGATTCTAGTGGGGGGATATAGGTAGCACACAGGAGGAAATTTTTCTCTGTTAAGATTTCCTTTTGAATTTCTAGCCAAATGTAAAATGTTCCAGATTTTATTAATTTAATGGAGTGAGTAAGATCTGCTCTATACCACATGAGCATACCCCCTGAGTTCCTTCCCTGTTCACACCTGGTAGTTTGGTGGATGGGACTACCAGCCCTCTGTAACCTAGAGGGCAACCAGTGGGTCCGTCTCCTCTATACCATGTTTCTTGTAGGATGACAATGTCTGTATTTCTGATTGATGGCAGATGACCTCAGGCCTTGGATATTCCAGGATGAGATAATGAAGGCTTTGTGTTTCATAAAGTGTCCAATGTTGTTAGTTGTGTGGTTTTGCCTCAGACCAGTAAGTGTGAGAGAGCCTGCTGAGCATCTGGTACATACCATTGGCTTGGGCTAGTGTAAGAGTGGGAGTTGGGCCTGTTTGCCTGATCACAGCCTGGGCGTATGTGTGACTTTCATGTTGAAGCCCTCTTTGCGGGAGTGGGGGGCATGGGGTGGGCAGGAGAGGCATAGGTCTGATCTGAAGGGGCCTAAATGGGGTATGGGCATGGTTGACTTGGTGAAGTGTTGATTGGTTGGGGTGTGGTGGATGTGGCTGGTGGGGCTGTGGGTCTTCTTGGCGTGGGTCCTCTATGTGTAGGTCCGGGAGGGGAGGGGGGTCCCACAGGCCTGGGAGAGTGTCTTGCTGGTCTGGGCGGGGTGTCTATTGAGCTGTTGCTCCTGTGTGGGGTGTTGGGGCTGCGGTTGAGGGGCGAAGGTGGGTACTGATGCCTTGTATAGGTGGACCTGGTCATAAAGGCTGTTCAAGTCCAGGGTGGAGTGGTGGGCCAGGTAAACATTTGGTTTTGAGGCAGAGTCACGGGAAAATACTTGCGTTTACCCCGCTGCATGGTAGCGGGGGGGGGGGGGGGGGGGGTCTTCTCGTGGTAGCAGGGTGGAGATAACCACTTGTGCGTTGGGGAAAGTAGAAGAAGCTTTTTCATCACTCTCTTGAATCACTCTCTTGAGTGCTGTGGCCACCCCCGCAGAGAAGCTAGCAGAACAGCCCACCTCAGACCCTTACCATAGCCTCGACATCACAGCAGGACAGACAAATTAAGAACCCCAAGCCCAGTGGATCCCACCCCCTCTGAGCCCCCCCCCCCCCCCGTCAGCCACCCTGATATCCCTCCTGACAATCCCCCCACACCCACTGAGGACATACACAAGCCACAGATTGTACTTCTTATGGACTCAAACGGGAAATATATACAAGAAAATAAGCTATTTATTTTCTCTCCCTCCCTCCCTCCCTCCCTCCCTCCCTCCCTCCCTCCCAATAAAACAGGGCTTAACATTAGTAGGATAAGAGCATCTGCTACATGGCTAAAATTTAAAAGATAAATGTAAAGAAGTAATAAAATGAATGGAAAAATATGTAAATGCAATAGATAGATGATAGATAGAATACTCTATAAGTATTCCTGAGTGGCGCAGCGGTCTATGCCACTGTATCTCAGTGCTAGAGGTGTCACTACAGACCCTGGTTCAATCCCGGGCTGTATCACAACTGGCCGTGATCGGAAGTCCCATAGGTGGTGCACAATTGTCCCACCGTCGCCTGGGTTAGGGGAGGGTTTGGCCGGAGTAGGCCGTCATTGTAAAATAAGAATTTGTTCTTAACTGACTTGCCTAGTTAAATAAGATGATGAAATGTAGCCTCATATGGTCAGTCAGACTTATACATATAAACGGGTTAAGTGACAATGGGGTTTCAGAAGGCCATGTGTTTTTGTGGTTCTGGATGGCCAGTTAGCTAGCAACAATGACAAGAAGCTACCATTTGGGAAAGTATATGGACACAAATTAGTGGATTCGGCTATTTCAGTCAAACCCGTGGCTGACAGGTGTATAAAATCGAGTGCACAGCCATTCAATCTACATAGTCAAACATTGGCAGTAGAATGGCCTTACTGAAGAGCTCAGTGATTAGGATGCCACCTTTCCAACAAGTCAGTTCGTCAAATTTCAGCGTAGTGGTAGGCCACACAAGGTCACACAGAATGAGACCGCAGCGTGCTGAAGCACGTAAGGCGTAAAAATAGTCTGTCCTGAGTTACAACACTCACTACAGAGTTCCAAACTGTCTCTGGAAGCAACATCAGCACAATAACTGTTCGCCTGGAACTTCATGAAATGGGTTTCCTTGGCAGAACAGATGCACACAAGCCTAAGATCACCACGCGCACTGCCAACCATTGGCTGGAGGGGTGTAAAGCTCACCGCCATTGGACTCTGGAGCAGTGGAAACACGTTCTCTGGAGTGATGAATCACGCTTCACCATCTGGCAGTTCGACAGACGAATCTGGGTTTGGCAGATACCAGGAGAACGCTACCTGCCCAAATGCATGGTGCCAACTGCCGAGTTTGGTAGAGGAATAATGGTCTGGGGATGTCTTTCATGGTTAGTTCCAGTGAAGGTGTCATGTACTGTCATGTTGTGTCTTGTCTCTGTCCTTTCCCTTCACCCTGTCTCCCTCTGCTGGTCGTTGTTAGGTTACCTTTTCTCCCCCTCTTTCCCCCAGCTGTGCCTTGTCTCCTCCTAACCACCTCGTCACCCCTTTTCCCACCTGTTCCCTTTTTTCCCTCTGATTAGTCCCCTATATCTCTCTCTGTTTTTGTTCCTGTCCTTGTCGGATTCTTGTTTGTTGTGTTTCATGCCTGAACCAGACTGTCGTCATGTTTGCTGTAACCTTGTCTTGTCCTGTCGGAATCTGCCGGTCCGTCTGAGCCTACCTATGTTTGGTAATTAAAGAAGCTCTGTCTAAGTTAATTCGCTTTTGGGTCCTCATTCACGCACCGTAACAGAAGAATCCGACCAAGAATGGACCCAGCGACTTCGGATCCTCTCCACTCAGCCGTCGGGATCCAGGGAGCGATGCTAGGCAGACACGAGCAGGAAGTGTCTGCTGCTCGACATGCCGTTGAGACCCTGGCCACCCAAGTCTCCAACCTCACAGAACAGGTTCACCATCTCCGCCTCGATCCACCGGCCACTTCCAGGGCTTTCGAATCTCCGGAGCCCAGAATCAATAACCCGCCGTGTTACTCTGGGGAGCCCACTGAATGCCGCTCGTTCCTCACCCAGTGTGATATTGTGTTTTCTCTCCAGCCCAACACTTACTCCAGGAGCACTGCTCGTGTTCCCTACGTCATATCTCTCCTTATTGGACGGGCTCGTGAGTGGGGCACGGCAATCTGGGAGGCAAGGGCTGAGTGTACTAACCAGTATCAGGACTTTAAGGAGGAGATGATACGGGTTTTTGATCGATCTGTTTTTGGGGAGGAGGCTTCCAGGGCCCTGTCTTCCCTATGTCAAGGCAATCGATCCATAACAGACTACTCTATTGAGTTTCGCACTCTTGCTGTCTCCAGTGGCTGGAACGAGCCGGCCTTGCTCGCTCGTCTTCTGGAGGGTCTCCGCGCAGAGGTAAAGGATGAGATTCTCTCCCGGGAGGTTCCTTCCAGCGTGGATTCCTTGATTGAACTCGCTATTCGCATTGAGCGACGGGTTGATCTTCGTCACCGAGCTCGTGGAAAGGAGCTCGCGCTCTCCGTCGCCCCCCTCTCCGCATCACTACCATCTTCCTCTGCCGGCTCGGGTGCTGAGCCCATGCAGCTGGGAGGTATCCGCATCTCGACTAAGGAGAGGGAACAGAGAATCACCAACCGCCTCTGTCTCTATTGCGGTTCCGCTGGTCATTTTGTCACTTCATGTCCAGTAAAAGGCCAGAGCTCGTCAGTAAGCGGAGGGCTACTGGTGAGCGCTACTACTCCTGTCTCTCCTTCAAGATCCTGCACTACCTTGTCGGTCCATCTACGCTGGACCGGTTCGTCAGCTTCCTGCAGTGCCTTAATAGACTCTGGGGCGGAGGGCTGTTTTATGGACGAGACCTGGGCTCGGGAACATGACATTCCTCTCAGACAGTTAAAGGAGCCCACGGCCTTGTTCGCCCTGGATGGTAGTCCTCTCCCCAGGATTCAGCGTGAGACGCTACCTTTAACCCTCACTGTTTCTGGTAATCATAGTGAAACCATTTCTTTTTTAATTTTTCGTTCACCTTTTACACCTGTTGTTTTGGGCCATCCCTGGCTAGTTTGTCATAATCCTTCCATTAATTGGTCTAGTAATTCTATCCTCTCCTGGAACGTCTCTTGTCATGTGAAATGTTTAATGTCTGCTATCCCTCCTGTTTCCTCTGTCTCTTCTTCACAGGAGGAGCCTGGTGATTTGACAGGGGTGCCGGAGGAATATCACGATCTGCGCACGGTGTTCAGTCGGTCCAGGGCCACCTCTCTTCCTCCACACCGGTCGTATGATTGTAGTATTGATCTCCTTCCGGGAACCACCCCCCCCCCGGGGTAGACTATACTCTCTGTCGGCTCCCGAACGTAAGGCTCTCGAAGATTATTTGTCTGTAGCTCTTGACGCCGGTACCATAGTCCCCTCCTCCTCTCCCGCCGGAGCGGGGTTTTTTTTTGTCAAGAAGAAGGACGGGTCTCTGCGCCCCTGCATAGATTATCGAGGGCTGAATGACATAACAGTGAAGAATCGTTATCCGCTTCCTCTTATGTCTTCAGCCTTCGAGATCCTGCAGGGAGCCAGGTTTTTCACTAAGTTGGACCTTCGTAACGCTTACCATCTCGTGCGCATCAGGGAGGGGGACGAGTGGAAGACGGCGTTTAACACTCCGTTAGGGCACTTTGAATACGGGGTTCTTCCTTTCGGCCTCGCTAACGCTCCAGCTGTCTTTCAGGCATTAGTCAATGATGTCCTGAGGGACATGCTGAACATCTTTGTTTTCGTTTACCTTGACGATATCCTGATTTTTTCACCGTCACTCCAGATTCATGTTCAGCACGTTCGACGTGTCCTCCAGCGCCTTTTAGAGAATTGTCTTTTTGTGAAGGCTGAGAAGTGCACTTTTCATGCCTCCTCCGTCACATTTCTCGGTTCTGTTATTTCCGCTGAAGGCATTAAGATGGATCCCGCTAAGGTCCAAGCTGTCATTGATTGGCCCGTCCCTAAGTCACGCGTCGAGCTGCAGCGCTTTCTCGGCTTCGCGAACTTCTATCGTCGTTTCATCCGTAATTTCGGTCAGGTGGCAGCTCCTCTCACAGCCCTTACTTCTGTCAAGACGTGCTTTGAGTGGTCCGTTTCCGCCCAGGGAGCTTTTGATCTCCTCAAGAATCGTTTTACATCCGCTCCTATCCTTGTTACACCTGACGTCTCTAGACAGTTCGTTGTCGAGGTTGACGCGTCAGAGGTGGGCGTGGGAGCCATTCTTTCTCAGCGCTCCCTCTCTGACGACAAGGTCCACCCATGCGCGTATTTTTCTCATCGCCTGTCGCCGTCGGAACGTAACTATGATGTGGGTAACCGCGAACTGCTCGCCATCCGGTTAGCCCTAGGCGAATGGCGACAGTGGTTGGAGGGGGCGACCGTTCCTTTTGTCGTTTGGACTGACCATAGGAACCTTGAGTACATCCGTTCTGCCAAACGACTTAATGCGCGTCAGGCGCGTTGGGCGCTGTTTTTCGCTCGTTTCGAGTTCGTGATTTCTTATCGTCCGGGCTCTAAGAACACCAAGCCTGATGCTTTGTCTCGTCTCTTCAGTTCTTCAGTAGCCTCCACTGACCCCGAGGGGATTCTCCCTGAGGGGCGTGTTGTCGGGTTGACTGTCTGGGGAATTGAGAGGCAGGTAAAACAAGCGCTCACTCACACTCCGTCGCCGCGCGCTTGTCCTAGGAACCTTCTTTTCGTTCCCGTTCCTACTCGTCTGGCCGTTCTTCAGTGGGCTCACTCTGCCAAGTTAGCCGGCCACCCTGGCGTTCGGGGTACGCTTGCTTCCATTCGCCAGCGTTTTTGGTGGCCCACCCGGGAGCATGACACGCGTCGTTTCGTGGCTGCTTGTTCGGTCTGCGCGCAGACTAAGTCCGGTAACTCTCCTCCTGCCGGCCGTCTCAGGCCGCTTCCTATTCCCTCTCGACCGTGGTCTCACATCGCCTTAGATTTTGTCACCGGACTGCCTTCGTCAGCGGGGAAGACTGTTATTCTTACGGTTGTCGATAGGTTCTCTAAGGCGGCTCATTTCATTCCCCTTGCTAAGCTTCCTTCTGCTAAAGAGACGGCACAAATCATCATCGAGAATGTTTTCAGAATTCATGGCCTTCCGTCAGACGTCGTTTCGGACAGAGGTCCGCAATTCACGTCTCAATTTTGGAGGGAGTTTTGCCGTTTGATTGGGGCTTCCGTCAGTCTCTCTTCCGGCTTTCACCCCCAGTCTAACGGTCAAGCAGAACGGGCCAATCAGACTATTGGTCGCATCTTACGCAGTCTTTCTTTTCGTAACCCTGCGTCTTGGTCAGAACAGCTCCCCTGGGCAGAATACGCCCACAACTCGCTTCCTTCGTCTGCGACCGGGCTATCTCCTTTTCAGAGTAGCCTCGGGTACCAGCCTCCGCTGTTCTCATCTCAGTTCGCCGAGTCCAGCGTCCCCTCCGCTCAGGCTTTTGTCCAACGTTGCGAGCGCACCTGGAAGAGGGTCAGGTCTGCACTTTGCCGTTATAGGACGCAGACTGTGAGGGCTGCTAATAAGCGTAGAACTAAGAGTCCTAGATATTGTCGCGGTCAGAGAGTTTGGCTCTCCACTCAGAACCTTCCCCTTAAGACGGCTTCTCGCAAGTTGACCCCGCGGTTCATTGGTCCGTTCCGTATTTCTCGGGTCATTAATCCTGTCGCAGTTCGACTTCTTCTTCCGCGATACCTTCGCCGCGTCCACCCGGTCTTCCATGTCTCCTGCATCAAGCCCGTCCTTCGCGCCCCCGCTCGTCTCCCCCCCCCCCCCCCCCCCCCCCCCCCCATCCTTGTCGAGGGCGCACCCATCTACAGGGTCCGTAGAATTTTGGACATGCGTCCTCGGGGCCGTGGTCACCAGTACCTCGTAGATTGGGAGGGGTACGGTCCTGAGGAGAGGAGTTGGGTTCCCTCTCGGGACGTGCTGGACCGTGCGCTGATCGAGGATTTCCTCCGTTGCCGCCAGGTTTCCTCCTCGAGTGCGCCAGGAGGCGCTCGGTGAGTGGGGGGGTACTGTCATGTACTGTCATGTTGTGTCTTGTCTCTGTCCTTTCCCTTCACCCTGTCTCCCTCTGCTGGTCGTTGTTAGGTTACCTTTTCTCCCCCTCTTTCCCCCAGCTGTGCCTTGTCTCCTCCTAACCACCTCGTCACCCCTTTTCCCACCTGTTCCCTTTTTTCCCTCTGATTAGTCCCCTATATCTCTCTCTGTTTTTGTTCCTGTCCTTGTCGGATTCTTGTTTGTTGTGTTTCATGCCTGAACCAGACTGTCGTCATGTTTGCTGTAACCTTGTCTTGTCCTGTCGGAATCTGCCGGTCCGTCTGAGCCTACCTATGTTTGGTAATTAAAGAAGCTCTGTCTAAGTTAATTCGCTTTTGGGTCCTCATTCACGCACCGTAACAGAAGGGAAATCTTAAAGCTAAAGCATACAATGCCATTCTAGACGATGGTGTGCTTCCAACTTTGTGGCAACAGTTTGGGGGAGGCCCTTTCCTGTTTCAGCATGACAATGCCCCCGTGCACAAAGTGAGGTCCATACAGAAATGGTTTGTCGAGATTGGTGTGGAATAACGTGACTGGCCTGCACAGAGCTCTGACCTCAACCTCATCGAAGACCTTTGGGATGAATTGGAACGCCGACTGCGAGCCAGGCCTAATCGCCCAACATCAGTGCCCGACCTGACTAATGCTCTTGTGGCTGAATGGAAGCAAGTCCCTGCCGTTCCAACATCTAGTGAAAAGCTTTCCCAGAGGGTTGGAGGCTGTTATAGCAGCAAAGGTGGGAACAACTCCATATTAATGCCCATGAAATCAGAATGATACGTTCAGGTGTCCACATACTTTTGGTAATGTAGTGTATTTGAGAGACAATTGCTCATTGTGCAATATTATAATTTTTTTCAATAAACATTGGAGATTAACTATAGTTTACATATTGTCAACAGTCTAAGCCAACCGTCTGTTTTGCCCCATAGTTGCGCATGCGTCAGTTTTGTTACTGAACAACCAACCTGTCATAGGACTATGAGCTTGTTAGTTTTAATGGGCTGGTGGTAAATAGCAGACACAGAGACGGCTGTTTCTCTGCTTATACCTCCCTCACTGTGTCAATCTCTCCATCCCTCCATCCCATTAACTTGTCTTGTTTGTCCAGTCTCCAAGCATACACAGCTGTGTTTCCTCACTCACACTCCACTTGCTGTGTTGTGCGTAGCCTCGGTCTCTAGAAGTCCTACTATTAGCCAGGGCCGGCCCTAGCTTTTTGGGGGCCCTGAGCGAGATTTGGTTGTGAGAAACATTTACATTTTAAAGTATATTTTCAGCATGGGGAGTAGAGAAAATGTTGCAGTTTTATAACAAATGTCATGCGATTCTACACATTTTGCCATGGGGCAGAGAGCCCTTTCTTAGTCATTGTACAGCTCATTTCCTGCAATTCTAGCCATTTTACATGGGATGGAGAGAAGATGTGGCAGTTTTAAAGCAAATTTCCTGCACAAACAAATGTTTTAATTGCACCTTGTATATTCTACTACAGCCTGTATAGGCAGGATGAATATTATACACACAGCCACAAACCATCAGGCTTTACAGAGCACCGTGAGTAACACAAATACAACCACATTAGTCTGCCCTACTTCTCTCTACCGGGAACAGTCAACATCCGCCTCTGTCTCTCTCTGTCTCTCTCTCTCTGTGTCTCTCTCTCTCTCTCTCTCTCCCGGGTGTGTGTGTGTGTGCGCATGCGTGAACGTGTGTGTGTGCGTACATGGGTTTGTAAATGAATGTGCTCTCTCGTAAATGACCTGTCCTGTTCATATCCACTTTCATAATGCCCTGACATTTATAAAGTACGTGTATGTGTGTGTGTGTGTGTGTGTGTGTGTGTGTGTGTGTGTCCTGAATGCCAGAGTATAATGAGAATGGATACGACAGTGACAAGGCCATTAGTGAAAGGCAAAGTCACACAAAGACACATACAACTGCACACACACAGACACACACACACACACACACACACACACACACACACACACACACACACACACACACACACACACACACACACACACAGACACAGACACAGACACAGACACACACACAGACACACACACACACACACACACACACACACACACACACACACACACACACACACACACACACACACACACACACACACAGACACACACACAGACACACACACAGACACACACACACACAGACACACACACACACACACAGACACACAGGCTCACAATCTAAAACAGTGGGGGACGATAGAGCCAAGACAATAACCAAACTCTATTTACCAATCCTCATTCGGACCCAAAGTAATTACTTTTAAATTGCAAACTGGGGACATTACAAAAAACGGTGCAGCAATTTGGGTCCTGAGCTAGTCAGCAGCATGTTTTACACATGGAAATGAAGCTTTTTCCCCATTGTCATTGTCCACTGCAATCTCTGCCTCCTGTTTAGGGCTTTATGTCTGTGTGAAAAAGCAGAGGATATTGGGAAAGTTAACTGGGCCATGGTACAGAAGGTTATGATGGTATAAATAGGGAACACTGATTAAGAGCAACATGGGGGGTAAACACACAAACTGCAACACAAAGTCACACACACACACACACACACACACACACACACACACACACACACACACACACACACACACACAGACACATCTGACCTTGGCCCTGTAATTCTCCTGCAATCACATCCCTGTCATCTCCTACTGTCAAAAACCCTACAAACTGACAAGGACACCACAACCCACACAGACACACTCCCAATGGAGAGGTCATAGGGTCACTGATGGGGGTCCTGTCTAAATGTGGGCGTCTATAATGCTGCCTGTCTCATCTCTTCTCTTCCTGAGGAGTGTGACATCCTTAACAGAGCCAGTCAGGCTGATCAGTGTGATCTGGGGTCCTTGCTTATGTTACCTTGTCTGTTTTGACACTTTTTTCCCAAAATCCTTTATGTTATTTCTTTTTCTGGGAAGAATGACTGCTGTGACTGAGAGAGTTTTGAAAGTGACTTTTCTTCTTTGTCCTACTTTGACATATTTGGCCAAAGGATGACGAGCATGTGACAGCATCAGACAGATTCTATCACACAGAGATGGAGAGAGAGAGATGGAGAGAGATAGAGAGAGAGCGAAAGAGAGATGGAGAGAGAGAGCGAAAGAGAGATGGAGAGAGAGATTGAGCGAGTGATAGAGAGCAATATAGAGAGAGACGGAGAGAGAGATTGAGAGAGTGATAGAGAGCTATAGAAAGAGAGAGATGACGAGAGACGAGCAGAGAGAGAAAGATGGAGAGAGAGAGCTGAAGAGAGATGAAGAGAGGAAATTGAAGAGAAAGGGCGAGGGTACAGTACCTCCATAGTCTGAGACTGGTGCATGGCTTTGATTGCATTCTGTGCCATAGCCCTGGTAGAAAAGGTGACAAACGCACATCCTGTAGGGACGGAGGGAGGGAGGGAGGGGAGGGATGGAGAGATGGTGGGAGGGAGGGAGGCCGGGAGGAGGGAGGGGACAATGGGATAGAGGGAGAGGAGAAGGAACGGGAGGAGGAAGAGGAGGAGACAAGAAAAACAAAACAAGACAAAAGGGTTGGACAGGTCGTTGTTATAAACCCAAAACAGAGATTGTACAGAGAACTAAACAAGCAGACAACAGTGTTTTCAGGTTGCTAAGGAACAACAGCCAAAGAGCACAGCTAGCGCCATGACGACCACACCCAACCCCATCCAAAATAGGCCAGCTCCAATCAGAATCAATCAGAGTTTTGATTGGCAGGTTGTCATGGGGATGGCTGTTGATGACTTGAGCATTGAGATGAGGTGGGGTGGTTGAAGCTCCCTCCCTCCCTCTTCATCTTCCCCAGCCTCTTTCTTTCTCTCTCTGCCCATCTCTCTCTCGCTCCTACACAGAAATAACTGGTTGTACTAGTATCCTCCCACTCTTCATCTTCCCCAGTCACTCTTCCTCCCACTCTTCTAGAGAATGTAAATCTGTCCAATTTGCATTAAAACGATTTGAACTCATTAGGCCTGCATTGTGTGTCTGATTGGGTGCCCTCTCTCTTTCTCTCTCTCTCTCCCCCCTCCCCTTGCGGTCCTATTCTGGGACATGAACAAACAAGAGAGAGAGGGGAGGGAGGCGGGGGGTGGGACGACTGTGACAAACCGTCTCTAGGGTTCTATGAAGAATGCGTTCTGAAAAGACATCACAGAAAATCACACAAATTGAGCAAATCTTGGGGGAGGGAGGGAGAGTGCGTGTGGCGGGCAGAATGGTGCACATTCTTTGGGAACTCTTAACTATTTGGCGGTTTGGAGTTTGATTTGTGGGATCGTAATTGTTGGGTAAGAGTCTAGTATTAAATTAAATGGTATTACCCTTAACGTTGGCTTCCCGCTGGCTGAGGCCT
Organism: Oncorhynchus mykiss; assembly: GCF_057628025.1. Lineage (NCBI taxonomy): Eukaryota > Metazoa > Chordata > Actinopteri > Salmoniformes > Salmonidae > Oncorhynchus > Oncorhynchus mykiss. The sequence goes on from NC_143042.1 coordinate 15,714,746, forward strand.
GTTGGTTGGGGAGTGATCAGAGAGAGGCAGTGTCAATATACTGGAGGAGAGCTTCAACACCCCCACCCCCCAAGCTAACACGCTAACACGCTAACACACACTGAGCCATGCTAGCAGTAGTAGCACAGCCATCCCCAGACCCACTCCACACACACTTTGTAGCTAGCTGACTGCACAGGATACAGTTAGCTAGCTAGCAGACAGGTCATCTAGTCAGAACTGTGTGCATGGGGTGGGGGTGGACGGATGGAAAGAGAGACAGAAAGAGAGAGAGTACGAGTGAGTGAATGGGTGAGGGTGTGTGTGTGTGTGTGTGTGTGTGTGATGGAGGGGAGGAAGACGAGTGAGAAAGGGAATGAAGGAGAGAACAGATGAGTGTCTGTGATTCCTCCTCTACCTTTATGATTGTCTCGTCCTCTGTGACAGAACAGGGTTGAGGGTTAGGGATAGTCTAGACTATTCATTATGGGCCTGCCTAACAGCACCCATAAAACCTAACCAGGTCTGTGCTGTAGCAAGATGTGGCAGATGAAGTTGCCTTGGGATTAAAGTGTGAGAAGACTGTCCAGGGTCTTGCTGATCTGGCATCAGTTGAGAAAGGCCACGGTCGGTCATCTTTGAGCAAGTTTCAGAAACTAATGTGGGGTAATTCTAGACGGGCCAACATCTTAAAAATAGCTTGAAAAACCTCTTAGAGTCCATGACCCAGTTGTTATGCTACAGAGAGAGTCCACCGGTTAAGGTGACCTGCTAGACTGGGTCTTTTTAATCTACTCTCAGTCTTTCACCAACTCTCATTAAAAGGCCAGGCAGTTCCTGTGAACTCGCCATTGAAATACTGTTTACTGGCCGTTATACCACAGAACCAATGAGGCATTTAGAAGACAGGCAATCTATCGCTTTCCTCCACCAAAATGCGTTTGTTAGTTCCTGAGCCCTTTCTGAGCCCTTTCTGAGCCCTTTCTGAGCCCTGTTGACCTGAACCATAGCTGTATTAAGGTCCGTGCTGAAAATGACCTGATAAAAGCTTCTCTTTTCCATTCCAGTATGTTTTTCACCATCCAGCGAAGAAGATGGGAATTAGCCGCCTAGCCGACGCTATAAATATCTAGCGGGCCGCATCCTGTCGTCATGCAGCGGGCTCCGATAGGAGAGGAGAAAGAGAACAGTCCTTTCATGAATGTAGGGTAGCTCCCCAGGCCCAGCCGTGGATCCACCAGTGGTGTGATCCATATTTTATTAATAGTGGGTGGCGGAACAGAACAGGCTTCTGATTGATACTGTGGTTTAATAGCAGCTCCGTGTTCGCGCAGAGCCAGGTGGGACAGGCAGACCCACTTGAAGGCCTATTTATCTGCAGCCTCACTCTGATTCATGTATTTACTGCTCTGGACCAGGCTGGACTAAGACTGCTCTGACAGGCCTGTTAGGAAGCCTGGGGTTTGTGGAGGTTATGTGCAGTAAAGGGGGACAGACTGAGGTTCTAATATTCATGAGGACAACAGACATGTGATTGGGGGAGTGAGGAAGAGATGTAAAATAGGATGATCATGTGTAATAGAATTCTGGGATAGTGCAGAACAGAGAGAGAGAGAGAGAGAGAGAGAGAGAGAGAGAGAGAGAGAGATGAAGAGGATGATGGGATAGTGAAGGGGGATGAAGGGACAGGAGGACTGAGAGAGGAGGATGAAGGGACAGTGGAGGACAGAGAGAGGAGGATGAAGGGACAGTGGAGGACAGAGAGAGGAGGATGAAGGCACAGGAGGACAGAGAGGAGGATGAAAGGAGAGGAGGACTGAGAGAGAGGAGGATGAAGAGACAGGAGGACTGAGAGAGATGAGGATGAAGGGACTCCTGACCCCTCCTGTCTCAGCCTCCAGTATTTATGCTGCAGTAGTTTATGTGTCGGGGGGCTAGGGTCAGTTTGTTATATCTGGAGTACTTCCCCTGTCCTATTCGGTGTCCTGTGTGAATCTAAGTGTGCGTTCTCTAATTCTCTCCTTCTCTCTTTCTCTCTCTCGGAGGACCTGAGCCCTAGGACCATGCCCCAGGACTACCTGACATGATGACTCCTTGCTGTCCCCAGTCCACCTGGCTGTGCTGCTGCTCCAGTTTCAACTGTTCTGCCTTATTATTATTCGACCATGCTGATCATTTATGAACATTTGAACATCTTGGCCATGTTCTGTTATAATCTCCACCCGGCACAGCCAGAAGAGGACTGGCCATCCCACATATGCTCTCTCTAATTCTCTCTTTCTTTCTCTCTCTCGGAGGACCTGAGCCCTAGGACCATGCCCCAGGAATACCTGACATGATGACTCCTTGCTGTCCCCAGTCCACCTGACTGTGCTGCTGCTCCAGTTTCAACTATTCTGCCTTATTATTATTCGACCATGCTGGTCATTTATGAACATTTGAACATCTTGACCATGTTTTGTTATAATCTCCACCCGGCACAGCCAGAAGAGGACTGGCCACCCCACATAGCCTGGTTCCTCTCTAGGTTTCTTCCTAGGTTTTGGCCTTTCTAGGGAGTTTTTCCTAGCCACCGTGCTTCTTCACCTGCATTGCTTGCTGTTTGGGGTTTTAGGCTGGGTTTCTGTACAGCACTTTGAGATATCAGCTGATGTACGAAGGGCTATATAAAATAAATTTGATTGATTGATTGATTGACAGTGGAGGACAGAGAGAGAGGTGGATGAAGGTACAGGAGAACTGAGAGAGGAGGATGAAAGGAGAGGAGGACTGAGAGAGGGGAGGATGAAGGCACAGGAGGACAGAGAGAGAGAGGAGGATGAAGGGACAGTGGAGGACAGAGAGAGAGGAGGATGAAGGGACAGGAGGACAGAGAGAGAGGAGGATGAAGGGACAGTGGAGGACAGAGAGAGGAGGATGAAGGGACAGGAGGACAGAGAGAGAGGAGGATGAAGGGACAGTGGAGGACAGAGAGAGAGTAGGATGAAGGGACAGTGGAGGACAGAGAGAGAGGAGGATGAAGGGACAGTGGAGGACTGAGAGAGGAGGATGAAGGGACAGGAGGACTGAGAGAGAGGAGGATGAAGGGACAGTGGAGGACTGAGAGAGGAGGATGAAGGGACAGTGGAGGACAGAGAGAGGAGGATGAAGGGACAGTGGAGGACTGAGAGAGGAGGATGAAGGGACAGGAGGACTGAGAGAGAGGAGGATGAAGGGACAGTGGAGGACTGAGTGTGTGTGACAGTAGAGTATTAGAGACGGCTAGTGGCTAGAGGCACCTTGAGGAGAGAAGAAGAAGAGACCTTCAGATTATGAGAGACGGTCAACAGTAACAGTAAGAACAACAGTAACATCCACAGAAAAACACACAACAACTGACACATCCACATAAACCTGTGTGACAATGACAGTGACAGCCTCGTGTGATGCCGGGCAGGACAGACAGTTTGGTTTGGCAGACCCCGGCCCATCTCCTCAGCACATAGAGACCACAGAGGGAGGGGGAGAGGAGGCAGGGGATTGGAGGGGGTGAGGGGGTGAGGAGGCAGGGGGATTGGAGGGGTTGAGGGGGGAGAGGAGGCAGGAGGATTGGAGGGGGAGACAGGATGCAGGAGGATTGGAGGGGGTGAGGGGGGACAGGAGGCAGTAGGATTGGAGGGGGTGAGGGGGGAGTGGAGGCAGGGGGATTGGAGGGGGTGAGGGGGGAGAGGAGGCAGGGGGATTGGAGGGGGTGAGGGGGGAGAGGAGGCAGGAGGATTGGAGGGGGTGAGGGAGAGGAGGCAGGAGGATTGGAGGGGGTGAGGGGGAGAGGAGGCAGAAGGATTGGAGGGGGTGAGGGGGGAGAGAAGGCAGGAAGATTGGAGGGGGTGAGGGGGAGAAGAGGCAGGAGGATTGGAGGGGGTGAGGGGGGAGAGGAGGCAGGAGGATTGGAGGGTGTGAGGGGGGAGAGGAGGCAGGAGGATTGGAGGGGGTGAGGGGGAAAGGGAGGCAGGGGGATTGGAGGGGGTGAGGGGGGAGAGGAGGCAGGAGGATTGGAGGGGGTGAGGGGGGAGAGGAGGCAGGAGGATTGGAGGGGGTGAGGGGGAAAGGGAGGCAGGGGGATTGGAGGGGGTGAGGGGGGAGAGGAGGCAGGAGGATTGGAGGGGGTTGGGGGGCAGAAGAGGCAGGGGGATTGGAGGGGGTGGGAGTGGGAGGTGAGAAAGGGGGATTGGAGGGGGTGAGGGGGGATGTGAGGCAGGGTGATTGAAGGGGGTGAGGGGGAAAGGGAGGCAGGGGGACTGAAGGTGGTGAGGGGGAAAGGGTAGCAGGGGGATTGAAGGGGGTGAGGGGGAAAGGGAGGCAGGGGGATTGAAGGGGGAAGGGAGGCAGGGGAGGAGATTGACTAAGGGGGACACTGCACTGCTGATTGCAGAGTAGCTCTATGGTTGGCCAATAGCGAGGGAGAACATGTTTTCTCCTTCTGCTTAGAGGTGAACTGTAAGGGGAGGGATAAGGGGCTCAGAACTGTCAGGGGAGGGATAAGGGGCTCAGAACTGTCAGGGGAGGGATAAGGGGCTCAGAACTGTCAGGGGAGGGATAAGGGGCTCAGAACTGTAAGGGGAGGGATAAGGGGCTCAGAACTGTCAGGGGAGGGATAAGGGGCTCAGAACTGTAAGGGGAGGGATAAGGGGCTCAGAACTGTCAGGGGAGGGATAAGGGGCTCAGAACTGTCAGGGGAGGCATAAGGGGCTCAGAACTGTCAGGGGAGGGATAAGGGGCTCAGAACTGTCAGGGGAGGGATAAGGGGCTCAGAACTGTCAGGGGAGGGATAAGGGGCTCAGAACTGTCAGGGGAGGGATAAGGGGCTCAGAACTGTCAGGGGAGGGATAAGGGGCTCAGAACTGAATAGAGGGTGGATTTAAAGAAGTGGAAGGGGTGAAAGGGATGGAGGGTAAGGGAGGATGGGGTCAGGGGGTTGGGGTGAGTGTGTATATGGATGGAGCTCAAGAAACACACACCTCTGCTGAGTCCGTCGGGCCCTCGCAGGATCCGGCACTCCTCGATCTGTCCGAACGCAGAGAACATGACTCGGATGTCGTTCTCATTGCACTTCTTCGACACCATGCCGATGAACAGCTTCCTGTCCTCCACCGCTGCAGGGGAAGAGAGGCAGACGTTCAAATGGGGGAGAAACAGACAAAAGGAGAGGAAAGAGAGAGACCGAGAAAGTCTCCCCATTTCATCTGCAGACTGTGATCAATGTCTCATTACCAGTCTCTGTGTGACTCTCTCTCTCCCTCTATTCATTTCTCTCTCTCTATCTCCTCCTCTCCCATCTCTCCGGGTTTCTTTTTGTCTGCCTGCCCCCCCCTCCTCCTGTTTAATCCCTTTCTCTCTGACCCAATCGCTCCATTTATCTTGCAATACCTCGGCCTGTGTAACAGTGTGTGTCTGTGTGTGTGTGTGTGTGTGTGTGCGCGTGTGTGTGTGTGTGCGAGACAGAGACTCTTACTGTTTCTTGTCTCTGTGTGTGTCTGACCGTGGGAAAGAGACAAGAGAGAGAAAGTGTGTGTACGTGTTGCTCACCATTCAGAGTAATGCTGATCCTATTCATTTTTAATGAGGAAACTGTCAGCGCTTACCGGGAGGCGAAAGAGATAAGCGGTCTGTTGCACTCTGGGAAATCAATAGAGCACTTGTTTATTTTGCTGTTTGAATTGTTTGTGCGCTTAAAAAAACAACACTGGGACACGCAGGGAAGATAAGTGTTGTTTCAAAGGCTTCCAACTCGGCTGTGTACGTTCGCTCACTATCAGCACTGTAATGAATTAACAGAGAAGAGGATATGGAGAAACCGCAGAGACATCCTTAACGGTGACTAAACATCTGTTAGCCGACCCGAGTCCGAGTTAGTGACCTATCGGGAAGCAGAGAAACAGCGTTTTACTGATTCCAGATCAGATTTGAAGAAAGAAAGCGGAAAGTGAAGACGGGCTATCGATACAGCAGTGCGGCGAAGGCAAACACACGCACGCGCACACACACGCCTCTTGGTTGACTAAAGCAACAAACCGCTTAACGACAATTCGTCATGGTTACAGCAACTCCAATAAAGGTCTATGGAACGTACTATCATTAGAAAGACGAATACATTTCATATGGCCGTACTTTACTATCTCCCATTACGGTGGATGATGACTGCAGCCACAGCCGGCTGGAGCTTTACTCAGCTCTCATCATCGTTACCGAGACGGATATATCTTACCAAGTCCTATTTCATAACCTCACAGAAGACGTCTGGAGCGGGAAAGCATTATTAAGGTCTCATCATTACTTATATGGATGGAGCTATAGGTTTCGAGTGCATTGTATTTCCTTAGTGGGTCGGGTCTAGAAGATGTGGCTACGAGCGTCTTTATTAAGCTTTAAGTGATGCCTGTGTGCTGTCAGTGGCTTTATGACACTCCTCTGTCTCTCTGGGTGGAGCTCAGCCAGTACGGTTCCGTCTGTCCCAATATTATCACCCTCGATCCTTCTATACTTTCAGTGGTCCAGTGGATGAGGAAAAGAGGCTATTCATTAGTATTGGGACGTGGCCCGTCTGGCTTCTCTCAGATGCAGAAAAGCGTTATGGCTGGATAAATGGGGTTATAACCGCATGTGTAATAGAGCCAATCGTCTGTGTGTATGTGTGTCTTGTGTTTGTGTTTGTGTGTGTGAGTGTGAGAGAGAGACGCAGGGAGAAAGGCTGGTTCACTGTGGGGCCAAAACAGTTAAACTCTCCCTGACCCCCTCCCAGAACACTTTAATAATTCATACATCTTTCTCTCTCTGAAACAGGATCACTGAGCCACAGACACAGACACAGACACAGACACACACACACACACACACACACGTAATACTCAGCCCAGTGTGTGTGATCACTCACCGTTTGATTTCTCACTGTCTGCAGGCTTCATCTGAATGGGATGGTGCATCTGGAAAAGACAGGACAAACACACCTTTACAATACTATACCGACACACACACACACACACACACACACACACACACACACACACACACACACACACACACACACACACACACACACACACACCTAGTGAGGACTACACACACTCAGAGATCACACACACTACACACACACCTAGTGAGGACTACACACACTCAGAGATCACACACACTACACACAGACACACACAACAGTCACAACACACACACACACACTGCCTGGTTACAGCACACCGGCACACTACAAACTGGCCACTGAAAGTCACAACAGACCGTCCAGGTGTGTCCCTCATACCCTTGTTGCAGGTTTAGAGAGGTTGAATGGAGCTGATTGATTGACGTGAGAACATGCATGCCTGGGGCAGCAGGATAGCCTAGTGGTTAGAGCGTTGGGCTGGTAACCGGAAGGTTACAAGTTCAAAACCCCGAGCTGACAAGGTACAAATCTGTCGTTCTGCCCCTGAACAGGCAGGTAACCCACTGTTCCTAGGCCGTCATTGAAAATAAGAATTTGTTCTTAACTGACTTGCCTAGTTAAAAAACACTTCACAGACAAGATGGCTGCCACACCTCTCTCAATCTCAAATCAAGAGGCTTTATTGGCATGGGAAACATACATTTACATTGCCAAAGCAAGTGAAAAACATCCAGAAAACATTACACTCACAAAAGAATAAAGACATTTCAAATGTCATATTATGTCTATATACAATCTCTCTGTCTGTCTCTCCCTCCTTTATGAGAGATGATGTGCCTGTTTGATCTGCAGAGAGACCAGTGACAGTAATTATCTAAATCTAGCCCAGTATCAATCACACTGACTCTGGCTCTGCCCACCTCACACACACACACACACACACACACAGCAGAAATCCATCTTCTCGGCTCTCACCAGCTGTGGTGTGTGTGTGTGTGTATTTATCTGTACCCTGTCTTACCCATAATGCCCCTGGCTAAGCCTGAACAGTCACCGTGTGGCAGGGCGCTTTGATCCTCTAGCTGTTTCTATCTGTCTGTCTCGCTCTATCGGTCTCTCTCTCCATCTGTCTGTCTCTGTCTGTCTCTCTCTATCGGTCTCTCTCTCCATCTGTCTCTATCTGTCTGTCTCTCTCTATCGGTCTCTCTCTCCATCTGTCTGTCTCTGTCTGTCTCTCTCTATCGGTCTCTCTCTCCATCTGTCTCTATCTATCTGTCTGTCTCTCTCTATCTGTCTCTCTCTCCATCTGTCTCTATCGGTCTCTCTCTCCATCTGTCTCTATCTGTCTGTCTCTCTCTATCGGTCTCTCTCTCCATCTGTCTCTATCTGTCTGTCTCTCTCTATCGGTCTCTCTCTCCATCTGTCTGTCTCTGTCTGTCTCTCTCCCCCGTCTCGATATGTCCGTTTCTCTCTGTCTCTCACTCTTTCGTTCTTTTTACAATATGTTTATACATTGACCACTTCCTTTCCACAACACTCCTACATCCACCACCCAGTAGTGTCAATTCAACTGACTTTACTACCTGGACCCATAGTGCCCATTTTGGTTTATAGCCCCCTGAGTGAGTGAGTGAGGATTTTGAATGGGACTGAATAATGTTGGTCCCCATAAGGTTAGTTGTACAAGACTGTGTGTGTGTGGAGCAACGAACCGCCCTTGCTGTCTCTGCCTGGCCGGTTCCCCTCTTTCCACTGGGATTCTATGCCTCTAACCCTATTACAGGGGCTGAGTCACTGGCTTACTGGTGCTCTTCCATGCCATCCCTAGGAGGGGTGGTTAACTTGAGTGGGTTGAGTCACTGACGTGGTCTTCCTGTCTGGGTTGGCACCCCCCTTGGGTTGTGCCGTGGCGGAGATCTTTGTGGGCTATACTCGGCCTTGTCTCAGGATGGTAAGTTAGTGGTTGAAGATATCCCTCTAGTGGTGTGGGGGCTGTGCTTTGGCAAAGTGGGTGGGGTTATATCCTGCCTGTTTGGCCCTGTCTGGGGGTATCGTCGGATGGGGCCACAGTGTCTCCTGACCCCTCCTGTCTCAGCCTCCAGTATTTATGCTGCAGTAGTTTGTGTCGGGGGGCTAGGTTCAGTCTGTTATATCTGGAGTATTTCTCCTGTCTTATCCAGTGTCCTGTGTGAATTTAAATATGCTCTCTCTAATTCTCTCTCGGAGGAGGAGGACCTGAGCCCTAGGACCATGCCTCAGGACTACCTGGCCCGATGACTCCTTGCTGTCCCCAGTCCACCTGGCCATGCTGCTGCTTCAGTTTCAACTGTTCTGCCTGCGGCTATGGAACCCTGACCTGTTCACCGGACGTGCTACCTGTCCCAGACCTGCTGTTTTCAACTCTCTAGAGACAGCAGGAGCGGTACAGATACTCTGAATGATCGGCTATGAAAAGCCAACTGACATTTACTCCTGAGGTGCTGACCTGTTGCACCCTCGACAACCACTGTGATTATTATTATTTGACCATGCTGGTCATCTATGAACATTTGAACATCTTGGCCATATTGTTATAATCTCCACCCGGCACAGCCAGAAGAGGACTGGCCGACCCTCATAGCCTGGTTCCTCTCTAGGTTTCTTCCTAGGTTCTGGCCTTTCTAGGGAGTTTTTCCTAGCCACCGTGCTTCTACACCTGCATTGCTTGCTGTTTGGGGTTTTAGGCTGGGTTTCTGTACAGCACTTTGAGATATCAGCTGATGTAAGAAGGGCTTTATAAATAAATGTGATTTGATTTGTGAGTGTGAGAGAGTCCAGTGGATCATATGTTGGAGGGCTACAGTACAGAAATAACTGCATCCTCAGGCTACAGTACAGAAATAACTGCATCCTCAGGCTACAGTACAGAAATAACTGCATCCTCAGGCTACAGTACAGAAATAACTGCATCCTCAGGCTACAGTACAGAAATAACTGCATCCTCAGGCTACAGGCACTGGCTAGCGGCTATCCCTGCCTCTGCCTCTCACTCTCTCAGAAAGTTCTGTCTAGATGCCATCCTTCTTCTCCCAGATCTGTCTACCCAGAAGGCCATGCAGGCTTCAGACCCGAGGTGTGATGCGTTCATGCAGCTCCACCACTACCCCACAATTCCACACGGCTGATTCTTCACTGAGAGCCCTGGAGCTACCTGCTGCGGTCACTCGTCATCCAATCACCATGACACCCCAAGCACTTGTTTCCCCCTTTCTCAGTAACCAAACATCTAAAGCTGTGTCATTGAGAATGTGGCCTACACTGGTGACATTTCCCTCTGGTATGGTAGTTGGTAATTAGATTATTGACTGTGACCCTAGTCCACTTGGAAACATCTCCTCTTTCCCCTCTTCCTGATTTCCAGTTGGCTAGTCGGGGCATGCCATGCAGGGCCCGTTCTGGAGGCGACGTCAAGGTGTCTATCCGTCAGAGTAGCTGATGACATGGAGGTAACATTACAGTGCCTTGCGAAAGTATTCGGCCCCCTTGAACTTTGCGACCTTTTGCCACATTTCAGGCTTCAAACATAAAGATATAAAACTGCATTTTTTTGTGAAGAATCAACAACAAGTGGGACACAATCATGAAGTGGAACGACATTTATTGGATATTTCAAACTTTTTTAACAAATCAAAAACTGAAAAATTGGGCGTGCAAAATTATTCAGCCCCCTTAAGTTAATATTTTGTAGCACCACCTTTTGCTGCGATTACAGCTGTAAGTCGCTTGGGGTATGTCTCTATCAGTTTTGCACATCGAGAGACTGACATTTTTTCCCATTCCTCCTTGCAAAACAGCTCGAGCTCAGTGAGGTTGGATGGAGAGCATTTGTGAACAGCAGTTTTCAGTTCTTTCCACAGATTCTCGATTGGATTCAGGTCTGAACTTTGACTTGGCCATTCTAACACCTGGATATGTTTATTTTTGAACCATTCCATTGTAGATTTTGCTTTATGTTTTGGATCATTGTCTTGTTGGAAGACAAATCTCTGTCCCAGTCTCAGGTCTTTTGCAGACTCCATCAGGTTTTCTTCCAGAATGGTCCTGTATTTGGCTCCATCCATCTTCCCATCAATTTTAACCATCTTCCCTGTCCCTGCTGAAGAAAAGCAGGCCCAAACCATGATGCTGCCACCACCATGTTTGACAGTGGGGATGGTGTGTTCAGCTGTATTGCTTTTACGCCAAACATAACGTTTTGCATTGTTGCCAAAAAGTTCCATTTTGGTTTCATCTGACCAGAGCACCTTCTTCCACATGTTTGGTGTGTCTCCCAGGTGGCTTGTGGCAAACTTTAAACAACACTTTTTATGGATATCTTTAAGAAATGGCTTTCTTCTTGCCACTCTTCCATAAAGGCCAGATTTGTGCAATATACGACTGATTGTTGTCCTATGGACAGAGTCTCCCACCTCAGCTGTAGATCTCTGCAGTTCATCCAGAGTGATCATGGGCCTCTTGGCTGCATCTCTGATCAGTCTTCTCCTTGTATGAGCTGAAAGTTTAGATGGACGACCAGGTCTTGGTAGATTTGCAGTGGTCTGATACTCCTTCCATTTCAATATTATTGCTTGCACAGTGCTTCTTGGGATGTTTAAAGCTTGGGAAATCTTTTTGTATCCAAATCCGGCTTTAAACTTCTTCACAACAGTATCTCGGACCTGCCTGGTATGTTCCTTGTTCTTCATGATGCTCTCTGCGCTTTTGACGGACCTCTGAGACTATCACAGTGCAGGTGCATTTATACGGAGACTTGATTACACACAGGTGGATTGTATTTATCATCATTAGTCATTTAGGTCAACATTGGATCATTCAGAGATCCTCACTGAACTTCTGGAGAGAGTTTGCTGCACTGAAAGTAAAGGGGCTGAATAATTTTTTCAGTTTTTGATTTGTTAAAAAAGTTTGAAATATCCAATAAATGTCGTTCCACTTCATGATTGTGTCCCACTTGTTGTTGATTCTTCACAAAAAAATGCAGTTTTATATCTTTATGTTTGAAGCCTGAAATGTGGCAAAAGGTCGCAAAGTTCAAGGGGGCCAAATACTTTCGCAAGGCACTGTACCTCTCCAGCAGGGTATTATCCCCTTAACACTACTATATTGTTTCCTACCCAACCAACGCTATGCAACACTACTGTGTTCTAGTACAATTGCCATCTAAACATTTCCTTCCAGGACACAACGTGCCAGAAACCTAATATCCCTCAGCATTTAATGTTCACCCTCTCACCTACAGCATGTACCCCATTCCTCAAACCCCTCTGACCCCTCGGCTCGCGAGGAATGACCCCGGGCTTTAAAGGTCAGAGTTCAACTTGTCCGGCTGCCACAAAGTGTGTGTGTCTAAAGTGTGTGTGTGTGTAGAGAAACCCCCACTGAGTCCTGCATGCTGCCAGCAGCAGTGTAGCCTTTGCCAGCAGTCAGCACCTCAATAACACGTTCACCTGACTTGTGTGTGAGCCAATAGAAAAGCTCTCAGCTACTGTACTTGCACTGAACACCCTGGTATCATACACACCAAGTTTCCTCAGCAACACACACACACACTTAACTGTACATATCTCATAGTAGCAACACTACACATTGTAGCCACTCTTCCGTCTAGTTTCTACCTATCCCTTTCTCTCTCTCTTTTTATTTCCCTCTTTCCCTCAGTCTACATATCCCCTCTCCTCTGTGGGGTTGAGGTAGAGGCAGTGACACAGACAGATGGCCCTCATAGTGGGGAGTCAATAACTGTGGTCAACACACACACACACACACAGACTCTTTCAACATGATTTTTACAGACATAAATACATTCTGTGCCCATCTGCATTCCGGCCATTTCCATTCCCTACACACTCACGACAGCATTAAATACAACTAGACATCTATAATTCACCCTAACACACAATTATCTCTGCCTTCTATGTTCCCTCTCGTCACCACTACCTCTCTCACACAGTTACCCCACATTATCCCCACTTATTTCCCTTAGTAAACAATTAACCCCAAGCCTGGGTGCTGAGTGGCTGGGGGAATGCTGCATTAGCTATGTGGCGAGGCTCGCTAAGGTCCTACTGCTGAGTACTCACAGTATTTAACATAGTTAGCCTTCATTACACAGTACCACGAGAGCTCTCTCCTCCTCTCCTCTCTCAAACCAGCCTGCTGAGGAGAGGAAGTTCATTTGAAACAAGCGATTCATATTTATTTTTTTGTTAAATAAGTGTACACACACTGAGACGGGCGGGAGGCGGACGTAATGCCGATGGGGATTACTTTCTCCAGACCCTGTTTGCCATAGCATTTGGGCTTCACTCTGGCAATTACAGCCCTTAATTAAATTGATTTCTATAATGAGCGTCTGTAATGACACAGAGCTGTGGGATTGGCTTGGTGTGTGTATAAGTGCGTGTGTGTCTGAGTGTGTGTGACATTAGCAATGAGGAATGGGTAACTTGCTGTTTACTTAGTCTAGTGGTTAGTATAATGTGTGTATTGAGTGGGATTAAAAGATGAGACACACACAAACATACACACTTTGCTCTTCCGTCCTCAGAATAGTCAGCTGTGTGTCAGAGCTCGAGACCACTCTAAAAATGCTAAGCGGTGCCAGTGTGAGGTATAACCTTTCCGTTCATAGCACCGTTGCTGCCAGTCTCCAGGGATGCATTAGTGACTGATGGCACAGACCTACGACGTCACATGTTTAATATCCTATACCACGGTTCAGCGGTTTCAAACCAGAGGGCCACGCAAACATTTCCATGGTTACTCACTGTTCATAGCACATCGGGCTTCATTATGACATATCCTCGGGTACCACATGCAGCGGCACAAACTGTCATATTTTACACAAGATAACTCCAGGGTTGTGTCCAAAGTGGCACCCTATTCCCTATAGTGGGTGTCAATTAGGACGCGCACTAGCTATCAGTCCAGGGAGGGTTACCTCATCCCTTTTTCCAGAGAGGGAGCCAGACTCCTCTCTCTGCTGTTCCATAAGTGGCGTTCTGACACCTGAACAAGCAGCACAGACAGGGCCCAATGTGATGGGAGAGCTGCCATTCCTACTTTAACTTCAACACGCATTGACACCCACTCTGACTGTTGTGATTTCCTCCAGTCCACACCTCCCCACCCTCAGCATCTCCTAACTCACAGTCCTGAATTCTTCCTGATTAGTATTGTGACTACTGGTGTGTGTGTGTGTGTGTGTGTGTGTGTGTGTGTGTGTGTGTGTCTGTGTGTGTGTGTGTCAAAGTGTGTGTGTGTGTGTAAAAGTGTGTGTGTGTGTCAAAGTGTGTGCGTGTGGTCTGTGAAGTGCAGCGTTTTAATGAGTCCCACTCTTCTTATCAAACTTGACGCTCTGCAGCGCTCTGATCAGCCTTCATCAAGGACACGGGGCTCGACTGATCACGTCTGAAATCACCCCTCCTCTCCCCCTCCTCACCCACACTCGTCCCACCCCGACAAAGTGAGAATGAAATATCCTTTAAAGAAAAACTATGAATCAAAGGCGTTTTTCATCCAGCGTTTTTCTCACACACACAGAGAGAGAGAGAGAGAGAGAGAGAGAGAGAGAGAGAGGTTGAGAAATGGACAGAGAGAGAGAGAGAGAGAGATGGAGAGATGGAGAAATGGACAGAGAGAGAGAGAGAGGGAGAGATGGAGAAATGGACAGAGAGAGAGAGAGAGAGGGACAGATGGAGAAATGGACAGAGAGAGAGAGAGGGAGAGATGGAGAAATGGACAGAGAGAGAGAGAGAGAGAGAGCTGCTGGAGGGCACTAGAAAGTCAGTGTCCTAGATTAGCTCTCACACGCCCTTCTCCCCCCCCCCCCCAGCCACACAGACTGTGTGTGTGTGTGAGACAGGCAGTCTGTGCCGTGCTGTGGGCGCTGGCGTGGGGAGACACCAGCCATTTAGACATCTGTCAGCCGCTGATGAAAGAGTTCAATTTAGTGGAAAATCTCAGACAACCTTGTCTGGCGGACGGGCTGACAGGCTTTAACTCACATGTGTATTTGTGTTTGTGTCAGACCTGTTTTCCAGTACTATTTCAGGTATTTCATTTCATACTCAAATGCACTCCCTTGCATTAAACCCAGGTATTTGAAAGTAGTATTTAAAATAAGTATTTGAAAATACTTTCAAATACAATTTGGTCGATTCAAATAAAAAATATGTGATTTGGGCTGTGTATTTAAAAATACTTTTATAACAAATACACCAGTCTCAACGTCAACAGTGAAGAGGCGACTCCGGGATGCTGGCCTTCTAAGCAGAGTTCCTCTGTTCAGTGTTCTTTTGTCCATCTTAATCTTTTATTTTTACTGGCCAGTCTGAGATATGGCTTTTTCTTTGCAACTCTGCCTAGAAGGCCAGCATCACGAAGTCGCCTCTTCACTGTTGAAGTTGAGACTGGTGTTTTTACGGGTACTATTTAATGAAGCTGGCAGTTGAGGACTTGTGTGGCGTGTGTTTCTTAAACTAGACACTTTAATATACTTGTCCTCTTGCTCAGTTGGGCATCGGGGCCTCCCACTCCTCTTTATATTCTGGTTAGGGCCAGTTTGCGCTGTCCTGTGAAGGGAGTAGTACACAGCGTTGTACGAGACATTCAGTTTCTTGGCAATTTCTCGCATGGAATAGCCTTCATTTCTCAGAACAAGAATAGACTGACAAGTTTCAGAAGATATTTCTAAGTGACCCCAAACTTTTGAACGGTAGTGTGTGTGTGTGTGCTTCTGGCTGTGCGTGTAGTGTGACTACTTGTGTGTGTGTGTGTGTGTGGAGGTCCAGACTGCGGATGGCTGTGCAGCAGGGGAGGGTATTATGTTCTTAAATATCTGCAGAAGGAGCTACGGCATGTTTTCAGTCGATAGATGTTTTGGGGCCAGTTTAAAGCACAGCTCAGTGGTGACATTAGAGGCTCTGAGAGAAGCGGGCCCCCCCTAGCTACGTGCCCAGACCAGCCATCTCCACCCTAATTTCTCCAACCCCCCCCACCCACAGTCCCCAGAGCTTCATTAGCTGTTCATTAGAAAGAAAACTCTTACTTTAAGTTTTTGTTCCTCTAAAACAGAGTCCCCCCCTGTCTCCTTTCACTCATCTAAAGCTACTTGGCAGATTTGGGGAAGGGAGGAGGCACAGTGTGTGTGTGTGTGTGTGTGTGTGTGGAATCACTTAGGCATACGTCCAGTCCCTGTTCAGACCTGTGCAGGTTTCAGTAAGATCTCCATTAACACATCATAGCACAAGCACAACACACACACACACACACACACACACCTCCATCCAGCACTTTTGCAGTCTGCTGCCAAAGCTGGAGGCTTAGAGAGAGAGGGGGGGGGGGGGGTGGACAGGCAGGGAGTTGGCGGAGGAGAGAGGCTGCTTTTCTAAAGTGTGTCACTCCAATATGTGGCTGGCAGTCTAGGCCTTTCTTTTTGTGAATTCCGTGTTGGAGATGGGGGGAGTATAGGAGTACTATGCAGGGCGGTACAGAACATCCACGTTTACACTCACTACCACATTCTCTCCAGACTGTTCACACTCAACGCCCTACTCAAACATGGCAGCCATTCAACTGTTCCTGTGTGTGCCGTAAATCAATATGGCCGCTGTTCAGCTCTGCCAGCCGCTCTCGTCCAATATGGCCGCCGTCCAACTGCTGTGATTGGATCTCACCCTGTCAGGGCCTACAGTTTAGAGCGCAAGAATGAACGAGGGAGAGACAGAGAGCCAATATAAACATTGTTCTACTGCCTTTTACAAGAGAGGGAGAGACAGAGAGCTAACAAGCACGGATTGCTTTGTAGCTGAACTCATTTATTGCCTTGCCCTAAAGCGAACTGTGCTCTCCCTCTATGCTTTCCTCATCACTCCATCCTCTCCTTAGCTCACCTCTCTGTCCATTGCTCTCTCTGTCCACCTCTCTACCTCCACTCAACGATAAAGCATTTATGGACTCTCTCTCCCACTACATCCCTCCCTCCCTCCTCCCAGAGGAAGGTCAGTCAGTACTTTATTAAAGTCAAATTCAAACATATCCTCAGTGCTGCATTGCCTTGGAGATCTCAGAGGAGGCCATTTTAAATGAGTTAATCATGACCTCCCAAAACCGCTCAAATGGATGTGATTATGGTGCTATTGATTCAGCCCTGTGTGTGTTCGTTTTAGAGTGTTACCTGCCTGGGGAAAAGAGGGACAGAGGGAGGAGGAGTTGGCAGAGGAAATGAGGAAGGGCGGTAATTTCACGTTCCCCTAATCTTCAAATGTTTAGAGCATGTGGCGTATCATATCCACCCTCCGTCCTCATATTCGTCCTCATATCCACCCTCTCTAACCCAATAGGTCCATCGACTAACCAACAGAGGAAATACAGTGTACAGACTTCCCTTCCCTCTAATCTAAAGGCTTCCAGAGCCTCAGAACAGTCAAGGCTGCAGCCTGCCAACACCCCAAGCAGGAGTAACCGTGGCCCAGGGGCCTGTTAAACCCAGAGGAGCAGCTAGAGACTTCCAGAACCTGGGAGGGGAGCCGAGACAAAATCCTATTGCTCATCTATCACTCCACTGTGTTTAATATACACACAGGGACAGAGGACAGCAGCAGGAGTCTGGTAGAGGAAAGGCCCCTACAGCACACACACACACACACACACACACACACACACAGAAATATATTCACACGCAGAATATATAATGTAGTCAGGCACAAATGACACAAATAAGCATCTAAATGCAGTTAGTGACAGAGTAAAGGCCTACACACACACACACACACACACACACACACACACACACACACACACACACACACACACACACACACAATACAGACAGCCACAGTGTGTGACGTGACAGTAATGGGAGATGTCCCCTGGTAATCACTGACACTGCGTGACAGCAGGGCAGCGTGGGCCGTGAACACACACTCACCCCTGTTAAGGTCTTTATGTTATGCAGTGCGTTCTGGGCTTCAAGGGCAGCTTTCCGTGTGTAAAACGTGACAAAACAGCACCCTGGGAGAAGAGAGGGGGAGAGAGATGAACATGATAAGCAACCAAAAAAGTGTCCTTAATTTATTCATACAGTTTTAAGTCATCCGTCAAAAGTAGGCTCAAGGAGAAACCAGCTTAGCATTTACATGAAGAAAACATTCACGATTTTAAAACAATTCAGTATTAATGACTTGAGTAACAGTATTTCAGAATGACAGAGACACATCAAAGAGAGAGAAGGGGAGAGAGGGAGGGAGGACAGGAGCCAGTCAGAGAAAGAGAGAGAGCGAAAGAGAAAGAGAGAGAGCGAAAGAGAAAGGAGAGAGAGAGAGAAAGAGACAGAGACAGAGAAATGAGACAGAGACAGAGAAATGAGACAGAGAGACAGAGAGAGAGAGACAGAGAGAGAGAGACAGAGAGAGAGACAGAGTGAGAGAGAGAGAGAGAGAGAGAGAGAGAGAGAGAGACAGACAGAGACAGAGAGAGAGAGAGACAGACAGAGACAGAGAGAGAGAGAGACAGAGAGAGAGAGAGAGAGAGAGAGAGAGACAGACAGAGACAGAGAGAGAGAGAGACATGAGAGAGAGAGAGAGAGAGCGAAAGAGAAAGGAGAGAGAGAGAGAGAAATGAGACAGAGAGAAGGAAAGGTCTAGTCATTATACAGTATATGAAATAGTCATCTCCAGTGTAGGTAGCAGACAGTCCAGCTGTAGACCATTAAGCCACAGTCAGCAGTATAAGGAGCAGAGGAACTGCTGAGTCATGTAGAATCACTTTTCACACATTTACAGTTTTCAATTCCTCATTTTTTGAGATGTGCGTGAATGACTAGTCCTGCTGTCCATCCATCTCACTTCCGTTATGTTGCACAGGTACCCCGTTGCAGAGGGGTTGATGATTGCATTCTATTGGAAAAGGTGGCTTTAAAATGACCAGCGTTTTCATATGGTGTTGTCTGTGTTTGGGATGGTTAAGGTCTTGGCCTAGCATGAAGGGACTGCACTGGGATTTCCATAGAGTAGGGCTTGTGTATGGGCAGGTTTGAGCTTAGTGTAACAGTAGTAGTCTGTATTACAATTCCCATAGTGTATAGCCTGTGTATAGGAGGGGTTATCCTAGCATTAGCTGTGTGCTGTGATGTCCATGGTGTGGGGCCTGTGTATGGGAGGGGTTAGCCTAGCATTAGCTGTGTGCTGTGATGTCCATGGTGTGGGGCCTGTGTATGGGAGGGGTTAGCCTAGCATTAGCTGTGTGCTGTGATGCCCATGGTGTGGGGCCTGTGTATGGGAGGGGTTAGCCTAGCATTAGCTGTGTGCTGTGATTGCCACGTTGTGGGGCCACTGTATGGGAGGGGTTAGCCTAGCATTAGCTGTGTGCTGTGATGCCCATGGTGTGGGGCCTGTGTATGGACAGGTTTGAGCTTCGTATTAGCACTGTTGTCATTCCCATAGTGTAGAGGCTGTATGGAAGGGTTAGCCCAGAGTCTGGAAATACATGTGTATTGTGGTTCCCAAAGCACACAGCCTATTTAGCTCTTATAGTGTCATCATAGGTATGGGGGGGTTAGCGTGTTAGTGGTGTGTATTGTGATTCCCTAGCATTAGTGTTGTATCAGCGTTGCTTAGCCTAGCATTAGTGTCTTAGCCTAGCATTAGTGTCTTAGCCTAGCATTAGTGTCTTAGCCTAGCATAGGCCTATTGTGATCTCCATAGCATAGGGCCTGTGTATGGGATGGTAAGTGTAGCAGTAGTGGTGTGTATTGTGATTCTCATAGGATAGGGCCTGTGTATGGGATGGTAAGTGTAGCATTAGTGGTGTGTATTGTGATTCTCATAGGATAGGGCCTGTGTATGGGATGGTAAGTGTAGCATTAGTGGTGTGTATTGTGATTCTCATAGGATAGGGCCTGTGTATGGGATGGTAAGTGTAGCATTAGTGGTGTGTATTGTGATTATCATAGGGTAGGGCCTGTGTATGGGATGGTAAGTGTAGCAGTAGTGGTGTGTATTGTGATTCTCATAGGGTAGGGCCTGTGAGGGCTAGCGATGCGGCCTGTGGTTGACTGTCCCTGTTGGTGTGCTGTCAGGAAGAGGATCAAAAAGCAGAGCATTGTTCTCACACACTAAGGCTGCGTTTAGACAAGCAGACCCATTTTTTGGGTCTCATCAGGTCTCTTCACATCAGATCTTTTTCCATATCAGGTATTTTTCAGATTGTATGTGATTTATCAAAAGAACAATTAGTGAAAAAAATGCATGCACAAAACTAGCAGTAGTGTACTCAATGCTGTGTCCGAGACCACCTAAAGCCAGACCAATTCAAGACCAAGACCGGAGGGGGGGCGAGACCGATTCAAGACCGGAGGAGGGGCAAGACCAAGTCAAGACCGGAGGAGGGGCAAGACCGAGTCAAGACAGGAGGAGGGGCGAGACCGAGTCAAGACCGGAGGAGGGGCGGAGACTGAGTCAAGACCGGAGGAGGGGCGGAGACTGAGTCAAGACCGGAGGAGGGGCGGAGACTGAGTCAAGACCGGAGGAGAGGCGAAACTGAGTCAAGACCGGAGGAGGTGCGAAACTGAGTCAAGACCGGAGGAGGGGCGAGACCGAGTCAAGACCGGAGGAGGGGCGAGACTGAGTCAAGACCGAGACCGGAGGAGGGGCGAGACCGAGTCAAGACCGGAGGAGGGGCGAGACTGAGTCAAGACCGGAGGAGGGGCGAAACTGAGTCAAGACCGGAGGAGGGGCGAGACCGAGTCAAGACCGGAGGAGGGGCGAGACCGAGTCAAGACAGGAGGAGGGGCGAGACCGAGTCAAGACAGGAGGAGGGGCGAGACCGAGTCAAGACTGGAGGAGGGGCGAGACCGAGTCAAGACCGGAGGAGGGGCGAGGCCGAGTCAAGACCGGAGGAGGGGCGAGACCGAGTCAAGACCGGAGGAGGGGCGAAACTGAGTCAAGACCGGAGGAGGTGCGAAACTGAGTCAAGACCGGAGGAGGGGCGAGACCGAGTCAAGACCGGAGGAGGGGCGAAACTGAGTCAAGACAGGAGGAGGGGCGAGACTGAGTCAAGACCGAGAACGGGAGGGTGACTAGGGGTCCGAGACTGAGTCAAGACCGAGACCGGAGGAGGGGCAAGACTGAGTCCAGACCGAGAACGGGAGGGTGACTAGGGGTTCGAGACAGAGTCAAGACCGAGACCAGAAAAATGCAAGTCAAATTAAAGACCATGATTAGAATTTAGTCAAATCAACCACCATAATAAGAGTTCAGAATGTCCAGTATTTCTGTGTTCATATTTCAGAACAACATATGGATTCTTTAGACATTCAGAATAGTGAAGAAATGTATGTTGATGAAAATAGAGCCACTCTACATATATTACTATCCCAAACACAGTGGAGCACAATGGGCCTTCTACGCCTTCAGAGAAGGGCTAAGAGTTGTTAAAATAATGAGTATAATAATAATGATCTGATTTAAAAGTTTTTGTCGATAAGGGTTAACACTGAGGGTTAACACCAATTAGAATTTTTATTTGCTGGTCTCTGGGGAGATGAATCTAGCTAGCTAAGTCAGCCATCAGCTAGGCCATCAGAAGCTATATAAAGGCATATGCCATTCAACTGTATTTAGGACGTTTGTGTGAAGTAACAGTGGAATCAAGCAATCCCATTTTGCCTTAATGGGTGGGACTGTTTTTACAAAAACTTCTGCCTACTTGAAGGCCAGCAGGTGTTAACAAAGAGGATGTCGTTGCTAATGTGTTAGCTTCTCTCTTTTCAAGAATAATGATCATCATCTGCTGAGGGGAACTGTGTTTTTTTATTCCAGCGTGTTTGTGGTGTTAGCCATCTCTTTGAAAATAACTTGTGTGTGTGAAACATGGTTGCATTTAAAGTGGAACTGACAGCATTTTAGCAACATGACATTTACAACCCCAGGAAGAATATGACACATTTTTAAACATTTTCTGACAAGTGACCACTTAGATATGGTCATTTTCATAGATTCTTAGAATGTTTGGTTATTACGGACAGTAAGGCATTTGTGAAAAGTCTATAGTAATATAGAGTGGGAAAGCGGCCGTGCATTTGGACAATTAATAGACACTGCAGTAAACAAAACCTAATAAAAACATCTGTCTACACAGACTGGTGCGCTATAGCCAATCAGAGCTACAGTAGGCCTTTATACAAACAAGCCATTTGTCACGCAGACCTTCCATCATTCATTTTGAACTGGACTGTGTGTTTACGGGCAGTTGTAACAGCACGACTTTAGATCATTAGAACGCATTCGCCAAAAGTCACAAAATACACCTGAATAGATTTCTGCAAATATGTAAATACCACAAGGTTCTCTCGCCCTTAGTTATGAACATCAACAACAACAAGGTCCACAACTAATGCTAGCCAGAGCAAGATAAGCTAAAATCCAACGAAGGAACATTAGATAAACCCTCTCAAACCTTTTCAGCTAGTTGGCCGTCAAAATTGCACTGATAAACAATGGGGAATTGTAGCCACGTCCTTCTGCAGCTTGCCTGCCAATGCATGATTGTCCCAACCAAGCACCCAAGCTAACTGGCTAGTTAGCTAGCTTTCTACTTCCAGACACAAATGAGAGAACAACTCACTCACCTTGACTAGCTATGACTTTTTTTCAACTTTTACTTACACGGTCATATTCAGGAGGTGTTGCGTGTTCGTAAATTCATCAGTTGTTCTGCGCTCTGGCACACTCAGACGAGAGTGCTCTGAAATCGGAGTATATATAATTTTTTTATTTAACCTTTATTTAACTAGGCAAGTCAGTTAAGAACAAATTCATGTTTACAATGACGGCCTACACTGGCCAAACTCGGACAACGCATGGCCAATTGTGCGCTGCCCTATGGGACTCCCAATCATGGCTGATTG
This sequence comes from Oncorhynchus mykiss, assembly GCF_057628025.1. Lineage (NCBI taxonomy): Eukaryota > Metazoa > Chordata > Actinopteri > Salmoniformes > Salmonidae > Oncorhynchus > Oncorhynchus mykiss. The sequence continues at coordinate 15,737,581 of NC_143042.1, forward strand.
TGATACAGTCTGGATTCGAACCAGGGTGTCTGTAGTGACGCCTCTAGCACTGAGATGCAGGGTCTTAGACCACTTGGGAGCGCAGTTAGTCAAAGTGAATTTGCGAATGCAAGAGATATTCTAATTGGATAACAGTTGTTCAAGTTCTTGCTAGCTAACCAAATGACACCTGCAACTCTAGCTGTGTATAGCCACCGAAAAACGATGTGAGGGGAAAAAGTCAGTTGCTCACCCACTCCTCGAATGGCATGGCATGACATGCTCCTAGCAGCTAGCTAGCTATCTATCCAGCTAACGTTAGGCTCCGTTTTTTTTAGCTTGCTACAGTACATAAATAGACACTAGCCTATTAGCCATGTTATGACTGACTTGTGATCATTGCCCTTGCTAGTTTGATTGTATTGACATTCCCATCCTTAGTTACAATCGTCCGTTTTTGTCCAGAATAATGAGTCATTGAAACTGAAATCCCAAATGGAGACAGCAAACAATGTAGCAGGCCAGCTGTGTATTGGGGAATTATATGAATCATGCATTGAACTGCATCCATCTATTCTGCCAACAATGCCTTAGACTTCGGCATGGAACGTTGAGTCAAATAGAACCTATTTTTAAGATCTCTTATAAAGTTGGTTTTGTAGCATAAACTGGGAATTTGATATTTTTCACTGATATTATGATTTTTTGTTTGTTTCATATCTGCAACGTCGTTAGATCTCTGTCAGTTCCACTTTAAACTTCAGCTCCCCGGTTACTTGGTGTGCTAAACGTGAAATGTTTTTTTGCAATGGGAAGTAATAGTCAACTGGGAAATGCTTAATGTTTTGTTTTTGTTTTCTTATGAATGGGACCTACTGGTTTATGGACTGCTTCTCCTTTACAGCATGCTGTGTGTGACTGCTGTCTTTCCATCGGCCCTATGCAGTGGTATAGTGGTTTCTGGAGAAGTGGGTATATTAAACATTTTGCCAAAAAGTTAACGGCCTGCCCAGCAAAGGAAAGGAACGCTGTTTTCATGAGTTTTCACAGATTTTCACTATCAAAATATCAAAAATGTAAATATAAATAAAATACAAAAATGTGATGGTTTAAGTCCACAACAATGCTTAAACCTCACCAATCTGATTGGGTGGGCTTGTCAGACTCCCCAGTGGATGTACCTCTGTTCACCCAGGCCCATCCATGTCTACACCCCTGATGCAAAAAGCATGTTGACAATTGTGCATCACAAATAGCCTACTAACCAACACTTCGGACTTCACTTTTTAAATACCTGGTTTGCATACCCATTGTTGGCTTAGTTACCATATACAGGTAGATATCATAAATTGAAATGTCTTTCCTACCCTACGCGCTACCGATGTGATTCTTCTGTGAGCTGCTCCATGCCAAAACACATTGCGAGCTGCACACGTCCTGCCTGCACATGATATTCCGCTGAAACGAGGTTATGTGCTCGGAACACGAGGCTACTTTATGCATGATTGCTCTATTGTACTGTATAATTGATAAGTCGTATAGCTCCACTACGCTACTTTGATACGCATCAGTAGGGATTAAGAAGTCAGTATACGCAACGTCCACCGAAAAATATGTGAGTGTACAGCTTATACCCGTGTATAGCCTCCACTAGACCACTGGCCCTTTGTGTTTTACTAAAAGTGCACCCTCCTACATGAGTGACCTGGTATTACGGTTAATCTCCTTTCAGAATCACCAACCTGTCACACACTGAAGACCTATAGGTTCACCACTGTACTAACCTGTCACACACTGAAGACCTATAGGTTCACCACTGTACTAACCTGTCATACTGAAGACCTATAGGTTCACCACTGAAGACCTATAGGTTCACCACTGTACTAACCTGTCATACTGAAGACCTATAGGTTCTCCACTGTCACACACTGAAGACCTATAGGTTCACTACTGTACTAACCTGTCACACTGAAAACCTATAGGTTCTCCACTGTACTAACCTGTCACACTGAAGACCTATAGGTTCACCACTGTACTAACCTGTCACATACTGAAGACCTATAGGTTCACCACTGTACTAACCTGTCACACACTGAAGACCTATAGGTTCACCACTGTACTAACCTGTCACACACTGAAGACCTATAGGTTCACTACTGTACTAACCTGTCACACACTGAAGACCTATAGGTTCACTACTGTACTAACCTGTCACACACTGAAGACCTATAGGTTCACTACTGTACTAACCTGTCACACTAAAGACCTATAGGTTCACCACTGTACTAACCTGTCACACACTGAAGATCTATAGGTTCACCACTGTACTAACCTGTCAAACACTGAAGACCTATAGGTTCACTACTGTACTAACCTGTCACACACTGAAGGCCTATAGGTTCACCCACTGTACTAACCTGTCACACTGAAGACCTATAGGTTCACCACTGAAGACCTATAGGTTCACCACTGTACTAACCTGTCACATACTGAAGACCTATAGGTTCACCACTGTACTAACCTGTCACACACTGAAGACCTATAGGTTCACTACTGTACTAACCTGTCACACACTGAAGACCTATAGGTTCACCACTGTCACACACTGAAGACCTATAGGTTCACCACTGTCACACACTGAAGACCTATAGGTTCACTACTGTACTAACCTGTCACACCCTGAAGACCTATAGGGTCACCACTGTACTAACCTGTCACACACTGAAGACCTATAGGTTCACCACTGTACTAACCTGTCACACACTGAAGACCTATAGTTTCACCACTGTCACACACTGAAGACCTATAGGTTCACCACTGTACTAACCTGTCACACTGAAGACCTATAGGTTCACCACTGTACTAACCTGTCACATACTGAAGACCTATAGGTTCACCACTGTACTAACCTGTCACACACTAAAGACCTATAGGTTCACTACTGTACTAACCTGTCACACACTGAAGACCTATAGGTTCACTACTGTACTAACCTGTCACACACTGAAGACCTATAGGTTCACTACTGTACTAACCTGTCACACACTGAAGACCTATAGGTTCACTACTGTACTAACCTGTCACACTAAAGACCTATAGGTTCACCACTGTACTAACCTGTCACACACTGAAGATCTATAGGTTCACCACTGTACTAACCTGTCAAACACTGAAGACCTATAGGTTCACTACTGTACTAACCTGTCAAACACTGAAGATCTATAGGTTCACCTCTGTACTAACCTGTCACACTGAAGACCTATAGGTTCACCACTGAAGACCTATAGGTTCACCACTGTACTAACCTGTCACACACTGAAGACCTATAGGTTCACTACTGTACTAACCTGTCACACACTGAAGACCTATAGGTTCACCACTGTACTAACCTGTCACACACTGAAGACCTATAGGTTCACTACTGTACTAACCTGTCACACACTGAAGACCTATAGGTTCACTACTGTACTAACCTGTCACACACTGAAGACCTATAGGTTCACTACTGTACTAACCTGTCACACACTGAAGACCTATAGGTTCACTACTGTACTAACCTGTCACACTAAAGACCTATAGGTTCACCACTGTACTAACCTGTCACACACTGAAGATCTATAGGTTCACCACTGTACTAACCTGTCAAACACTGAAGACCTATAGGTTCACTACTGTACTAACCTGTCACACACTGAAGGCCTATAGGTTCACCCACTGTACTAACCTGTCACACTGAAGACCTATAGGTTCACCACTGAAGACCTATAGGTTCACCACTGTACTAACCTGTCACATACTGAAGACCTATAGGTTCACCACTGTACTAACCTGTCACACACTGAAGACCTATAGGTTCACTACTGTACTAACCTGTCACACACTGAAGACCTATAGGTTCACCACTGTCACACACTGAAGACCTATAGGTTCACCACTGTCACACACTGAAGACCTATAGGTTCACTACTGTACTAACCTGTCACACCCTGAAGACCTATAGGGTCACCACTGTACTAACCTGTCACACACTGAAGACCTATAGGTTCACCACTGTACTAACCTGTCACACACTGAAGACCTATAGTTTCACCACTGTCACACACTGAAGACCTATAGGTTCACCACTGTACTAACCTGTCACACTGAAGACCTATAGGTTCACCACTGTACTAACCTGTCACATACTGAAGACCTATAGGTTCACCACTGTACTAACCTGTCACACACTAAAGACCTATAGGTTCACTACTGTACTAACCTGTCACACACTGAAGACCTATAGGTTCACTACTGTACTAACCTGTCACACACTGAAGACCTATAGGTTCACTACTGTACTAACCTGTCACACACTGAAGACCTATAGGTTCACTACTGTACTAACCTGTCACACTAAAGACCTATAGGTTCACCACTGTACTAACCTGTCACACACTGAAGATCTATAGGTTCACCACTGTACTAACCTGTCAAACACTGAAGACCTATAGGTTCACTACTGTACTAACCTGTCAAACACTGAAGACCTATAGGTTCACCACTGTCACACACTGAAGACCTATAGGTTCACCACTGTCACACACTGAAGACCTATAGGTTCACTACTGTACTAACCTGTCACACCCTGAAGACCTATAGGGTCACCACTGTACTAACCTGTCACACACTGAAGACCTATAGGTTCACCACTGTACTAACCTGTCACACACTGAAGACCTATAGTTTCACCACTGTCACACACTGAAGACCTATAGGTTCACCACTGTACTAACCTGTCACACTGAAGACCTATAGGTTCACCACTGTACTAACCTGTCACATACTGAAGACCTATAGGTTCACCACTGTACTAACCTGTCACACACTAAAGACCTATAGGTTCACTACTGTACTAACCTGTCACACACTGAAGACCTATAGGTTCACTACTGTACTAACCTGTCACACACTGAAGACCTATAGGTTCACTACTGTACTAACCTGTCACACACTGAAGACCTATAGGTTCACTACTGTACTAACCTGTCACACTAAAGACCTATAGGTTCACCACTGTACTAACCTGTCACACACTGAAGATCTATAGGTTCACCACTGTACTAACCTGTCAAACACTGAAGACCTATAGGTTCACTACTGTACTAACCTGTCAAACACTGAAGATCTATAGGTTCACCTCTGTACTAACCTGTCACACTGAAGACCTATAGGTTCACCACTGAAGACCTATAGGTTCACCACTGTACTAACCTGTCACACACTGAAGACCTATAGGTTCACTACTGTACTAACCTGTCACACACTGAAGACCTATAGGTTCACCACTGTACTAACCTGTCACACACTGAAGACCTATAGGTTCACTACTGTACTAACCTGTCACACCCTGAAGACCTATAGGTTCACCACTGTACTAACCTGTCACACACTGAAGACCTATAGGTTCACCACTGTACTAACCTGTCACACACTGAAGACCTATAGTTTCACCACTGTCACACACTGAAGACCTATAGGTTCACCACTGTACTAACCTGTCACACTGAAGACCTATAGGTTCACCACTGTACTAACCTGTCACATACTGAAGACCTATAGGTTCACCACTGTACTAACCTGTCACACACTAAAGACCTATAGGTTCACTACTGTACTAACCTGTCACACACTGAAGACCTATAGGTTCACTACTGTACTAACCTGTCACACACTGAAGACCTATAGGTTCACCACTGTACTAACCTGTCACACTGAAGACCTATAGGTTCACCACTGTACTAACCTGTCACACACTGAAGACCTATAGGTTCTCCACTGTCACACACTGAAGACCTATAGGTTCACCACTGTACTAACCTGTCACACACTGAAGACCTATAGGTTCTCCACTGTCACACACTGAAGACCTATAGGTTCACTACTGTACTAACCTGTCACACTGAAGACCTATAGGTTCTCCACTGTACTAACCTGTCACACTGAAGACCTATAGGTTCACCACTGTACTAACCTGTCACATACTGAAGACCTATAGGTTCACCACTGTACTAACCTGTCACACACTGAAGACCTATAGGTTCACTACTGTACTAACCTGTCACACACTGAAGACCTATAGGTTCACTACTGTACTAACCTGTCACACACTGAAGACCTATAGGTTCACTACTGTACTAACCTGTCACACACTGAAGACCTATAGGTTCACTACCGTACTAACCTGTCACACTAAAGACCTATAGGTTCACCACTGTACTAACCTGTCACACACTGAAGATCTATAGGTTCACCACTGTACTAACCTGTCAAACACTGAAGACCTATAGGTTCACTACTGTACTAACCTGTCACACACTGAAGGCCTATAGGTTCACCACTGTACTAACCTGTCACACTGAAGACCTATAGGTTCACCACTGAAGACCTATAGGTTCACCACTGTACTAACCTGTCACATACTGAAGACCTATAGGTTCACCACTGTACTAACCTGTCACACACTGAAGACGTATAGGTTCACTACTGTACTAACCTGTCACACACTGAAGACCTATAGGTTCACTACTGTACTAACCTGTCACACCCTGAAGACCTATAGGTTCACCACTGTACTAACCTGTCACACACTGAAGACCTATAGGTTCACCACTGTACTAACCTGTCACATACTGAAGACCTATAGGTTCACTACTGTACTAACCTGTCACACACTGAAGACCTATAGGTTCACTACTGTACTAACCTGTCACACCCTGAAGACCTATAGGTTCACCACTGTACTAACCTGTCACACACTGAAGACCTATAGGTTCACCACTGTACTAACCTGTCACATACTGAAGACCTATAGGTTCACCACTGTACTAACCTGTCACACACTAAAGACCTATAGGTTCACTACTGTACTAACCTGTCACACACTGAAGACCTATAGGTTCACTACTGTACTAACCTGTCACACACTGAAGGCCTATAGGTTCACCACTGTACTAACCTGTCACACTGAAGACCTATAGGTTCACCACTGTACTAACCTGTCACATACTGAAGACCTATAGGTTCACCACTGTACTAACCTGTCATACACTGAAGACCTATAGGTTCACCACTGTACTAACCTGTCACACTGAAGACCTATAGGTTCACCACTGTACTAACCTGTCACACACTGAAGACCTATAGCTTCTCCACTGTCACACACTGAGGATCTATAGGTTCACCACTGTACTAACCTGTCACACACTGAAGACCTATAGCTTCTCCACTGTCACACACTGAAGACCTATAGCTTCTCCACTGTCACACACTGAAGATCTATAGGTTCACCACTGTACTAACCTGTCACACACTGAAGACCTATAGCTTCACCACTGTCACACACTGAAGGCCTATAGGTTCACCACTGTCACACACTGAAGGCCTATAGGTTCACCACTGTCACACACTGAAGGCCTATAGGTTCACCACTGTACTAACCTGTCACACACTGAAGACCTATAGGTTCACCACTGTACTAACCTGTCACATTGAAGACCTATAGGTTCACCACTGTCACACACTGAAGGCCTATAGGTTCACCACTGTACTAACCTGTCACACACTGAAGACCTATAGGTTCACCACTGTACTAACCTGTCACAGACTGAAGGCCTATAGTTTCACCACTGTCACACACTGAATACCTATAGTTTCACCACTGTCACACACTGAAGGCCTATAGGTTCACCACTGCACAAACATGTCTATAATAGATATTACGGCTGTTAAGAGACTGTATTAATGTTTCAAGAAAGGAGTGTATATATTTGGCCTGGTGAAGCAGTTTTAACGTTCTGACTGAATGGAAGCTCATAATTAGGAGTTTTTTACTCCACTGGTCTCGGGGAAAAAGTACGAGTCCTCACTGTCCGAGACAGATTCAAGACCGAGTACACATGTATCCAACACAGAAACAAGACCGAGACACTCAATATGTGAGTTCACTGAGTGTACTGTGAATAGCCTACCTCTCTCTCAACATTTATATGAAGGCCAACAAGGCATAAAACACACCACACACACTACACTAGAGATACACACACATGCAGGCATGCACAAAACACACAGAGGAGAAAGAAAATATACACACACACAAAACGCAGAGAGAGGGGAGGGGAGTAGAGAGCAGCCAGTGAGAGGAATAGAGATTAGGAGAGAGACGGTGTTCATAAATGCTTTATATCTACTGAAGGAGCCTTTTGACTGCACAAAAAACCTGTGCCCTTCTCATACTGTCAATAACAACATCCACAAGTCCACACCATCATATTAGACAGAGAGAGGTGGGTAGAGAGAGGTGGGTAGAGAGAGGGTAGAGGAAAAATAAAAGGGATGAGAGAGAAGACAGGGATGAAGAGGCACGGATGATTGGAGAGGGGTAAGAGAAGAGAGGACTGGCATGGAGGGAGGGGTGAAAAAGAGCAGAACGATTTCGTCAGATTGCCGATTGAGTGCAGCCGACGAGGAACAGAATGTTAGCATGGTTTATTAACAGAGGAGAAAGAGGAGAGAGAGCAATAAAGATGGAGAGAGAGAGAGAGAGAGAGAGAGAGAGGAATGAAAAGCACTCTTCTGGTTGTGCAGAGCTAGATGGAGGAGATGAATGGGAGGGAGGGGGGTTATAGACCACTCTACACCAGGTTCCTGCACTCTTCACTGGGCCCCAGCACCCAGGAAGAACCCCTTCACCCCCGTGACCCCAGGGCTCCACTCAGCCTCTGACCCACATTCATTAACTCTGCTGCTGCAATTACTGACCACACCACCCTCTGGTTAGAGTGACTACACGGGAGAACACTATACTCTGTGTGTGTGTGAGTGAGTGAGTGAGTGAGTGAGTGAGTGAGTGAGTGAGAGAGAGAGAGAGACGGGAGAGACATAAATAGATCATACTCAATAAAGCAGGAGAGGAGTGGATTGATAGAGGGGGAAGAGAGTGAGAGACGGGGGTTGGGAGGTACAACCATAGTGGCCTGTGTTGAAGAGAGTGAGAGACGGGGGTTGGGAGGTACATTCAGCCATAGTGGCCTGTGTTGAAGAGAGTGAGAGACGGGGGTTGGGTGGTACATTCAGCCATAGTGGCCTGTGTTGAAGAGAGTGAGAGACGGGGGTTGGGAGGTACATTCAGCCATAGTGGCCTGTGTTGAAGAGAGTGAGAGACGGGGGTTGGGAGGTACATTCAGCCATAGTGGCCTGTGTTGAAGAGAGTGAGAGACGGGGGTTGGGAGGTACATTCAGCCATAGTGGCCTGTGTTGAAGAGAGTGAGAGACGGGGGTTGGGAGGTACATTCAGCCATAGTGGCCTGTGTTGAAGAGAGTGAGAGACGGGGGTTGGGAGGTACATTCAGCCATAGTGGCCTGTGTTGAGAAGATTGGATCTTTGACAATATCTCCTTATGTCCACTGTACCTTCAGACCAGATTAGGACACACAGCACTTTACACTTTACAAATCCACCACAACTAACTGTGGAAAAACGGCTCCAAATGAAATCCTCAAAACGCTGTTTCCTGGCTAACCCTGAACACACCGAGTAGGCTTCCAGCACTGCACTGCTCTCCTATCCAGGCAACTAGCTTCACCACTGAGGCATGCCAATACACCCCCCCCCCCCCCCCCCCGTTATAAAATCCACCTGCAGTCGCTCACTAATTGGACTTGGGTAGACAGCTAACAAAGCGTATGTCTTGTTATGGCAATCTAATTGGCTGTGCTGCTTTAGGAAAGAATGAAATAAATCAGTGTTCTGACTCAGGTCGGCCCGGTCTCTACTGAATCCATTAGAGGAGATAATTGTGTTGGGAGGCAAAGCGTTTGCCCAGCGTTGCCTCAGCGTTGTGGGAGAATGCGGTTGAATTAGAATTGTAACGGTGAATGTGTGCCACAGGAGAGCTGGATGCCCCTGGATACTACAGTGGGAAACCCCAGAGTGGATGTACATGGAGAGTGGTGATGGAGAATCAGATACTGTGAGCTATTATTATATTGCAGCGTGTGTGTTGCTGATATGAGGAGTCGTTCTTTCAGACACCATGGCTGGAAAATTGTGCAGTATATACAACTTGCTAATGAAGACATTACACCCATTTTGTGTGTGTGCGCGCGCATGTGTGCATGCTGTGCCTCTGTACCCAGGAGGACAGGTGCGATCATTAAGATGAATGACATAGTATGTCCCCTGCCAACACACACACACACACACACACCTGTGCTGTACACACCCGGCTAGACAACAGACGCAAACAAACCTGGGATGCAAACTCTTGGAGAGAGAGGAGGACTGTCTTTGTTTACACCTCTGGCCCTCTCTCATCCCCCTCTCATCCCCCTCTCTCAGTGCTAAATCAAATTCTCTCTCGCTCTCTCCACTCATCTGTTTATTGACTCTTAACACATTAAAGCAACAGCAGCCAAACTAAACTGTCCAGACTGCACTGGCCAGCGTTCACACAGACACACACAGCATCCATCAGATAGTCCAGGCCTGGGACCAGACTCAACTCAACTAGCAGTTGCCCTTCCTGCAGAATAACCATCTAAAGACAACCAGACCACTCAGATGGGAAACACTGTCTACAAACTCACTGGTGTTAAATGTATTAATTGTGCCATCTTTTACATGAAAAATGTATGAAAACATTTTCTAGAAGCATCAGTAACAGTATGGGTAAGGAGGAATGTGTGTATCAACTGGAAATGTGTATCTACCATCAATAGATTAGAGAAGAATGGAGAGAGAGAGAGAAAAATTAAAATAAACTCCACTTCACAAATCCAAATTACTCTAGTAATAGTCAAGAGAGAAGGATAGCTGTTGACCCGGCCTCTGGATCACCAAGACCGACGGAGCACACTCCCTCAACCATCTAACTGAGACCACTCTGAAAATATGGTCATTCATTTAAGCTAAACAGACCGGGGGAAAAGGGGCACAGTTTCCTTGACACCAATGAAATGGGAATTGGCTCCTGTGCAACTGTGGAGCCGAGGGGGGCTATTGCGGCTCCACCGTGTGAGAGGGCTCTGACAAGGCCATGTCGCGCCAGAGAGTGCTTACTTAACGACGAGAAAACAACAGCGCCTAAAGCCTTGGAATATACAAGCCTAGACAGAGCTCTATCAAACAGCCAATTTCCTGTTCAATCCAATCCTCCATTTTACAGGCCAGAGAAAGAGAGAGAGCGAGAGATTGTTGAGTGTTTACAGTCTCAAGGAAGAGATGAGAGGCTGTTCTCCCTACTTAAAGTAAAGTGTCTATGAGTGACACTCTCCCACACTTTGACTGATCAACCAGATAAATCAGAGCGACTCAAGGGCTTAGCAACAGAGGAAGACACAATGGAGGAAGAGAGGAGAGGCTGACGAGAGCAAAGTATTGGCCTCATCCGTTACGGAGAAACAAAGAGGAAGAGGAGTCATCCAGAGGTTAGGGACACAGACAGAGGAGGAGATGCAGAGAGATGGAGAGGGAGAAAGAGACACACAAGCATGAACACACTCAGACACACACGCATACAAACACATAGCACATGACAGTGAGCTTAGGCCGAATGATTTGATTTAGGCGTGTCCCTGTCTCCTCTTGGCAGACTGGTGAATTGCTGTGTCAAGGCTTGTGGGAGCTTGTGACTCAGAAAGAGAGAGAGGGGGATGGAGAGAGAGATGAGGAGGGAAAAGAGAGAGCAAAACAGAGAGATGCTGTGGGGATGAGGAGGTGAGGGAAAGCGCTTGCTCTTTCTCTTCCATTCTTCCTTTTTCATTTCTTTATTTAGTGAAGATAAATCAAATATGACATTAACAGGTGTGTGTCTGCAGTGGCCCTTACCAAAATCTCCTCTCTCCCCGTCATCCTCTCCCCCATACATCTTCCATCCGCCTACTCCCACTGTCTCCTCAAGCTGCCTGTCATCACAGTGCTTTCTGTTGTCTCGCTCTCGCTCCCTGTGTTTGATGTGTGTCTGCTAATGTGGCAGCAGCATTGTCTCATTGTCGGCTCTGCTGCCTCTTTTGTTTTCTCTCTGACTTGACAAGTTCATCAGGAAAAGGCGGATGAGATGAACATGTATATATTCATTGTGTTTTGTGTCAAAGACACAGTTTCAGAGAAATATCAGGCTGGAATTAATGGAATTAATACATGTGTACTGTACAGTATGCCTTTGTGTTCATTGCTTGCTTGTGTATTGTGTAGGATTGCATAAGCAGTGAGTGAGTGATTCTCCATCTTAACTTTGTTCGGCTGAGCGCTCTGGCTGTTGTGTGTGTGTGTGTGTGTATGACTGTCTCTCTGCCATACCTTTGCTCTGTGGAGGGTTCTGGCTGCGGTCTCGGAGGATGTTGATCTGATAGACGGCGCCATAGGGCTCAAACAGCTCCTTCAGCTCCTTCTCTGACCAGGAGCGAGGGATCTGGCCCACGAACATCTTGATGGCGTCTGGGTCGGGCTGGTCCGAATGCTCCAACGCACCGTTCATCTTCCCGGCCGTGCCGTTACTGAAAAGAGACCACGGGGAGGTGCTAGGTTACATAACAGATCATAGAAGCTACACTACCGTTCAAACGTTTTGGGTCACTGAGAAATGTCCTTTTTCTGCCCACTAAAATAACATCAAATTGATCAGAAATACAGTGTAGACATTGTTAATGTTGTAAATGACTTTTGTAGCTGGAAACGGCGTACAGAGGCCCATTATCGGCAACCGTCACTCCTGTGTTCCAATGGCACGTTGTGTTAGCTAATCCAAGTTTATCATTTTAAAAGGCTAATTGATCATTAGAAAACCCTTTTGCAAATATGTTAACACACCTGAAAACTGTTGTTCTGATTAAAGAAGCAATGCAACTGGCCTTCTTTAGACTAGTTGAGTATGTGGAGTATCAGCATTTTTGGGTTCGATTACAGGCTCAAAATGTCCAGAAACAAATAACTTTCTTCTGAAACTCATCAGTCTATTCTTGTTCTGAGAAATGAAGACTATTCCATGCGAGAAATTGCCAAGAAACTGAAGATCTCGTACAATGCTTGTGTACTACTCCCTTCACAGAACAGTGCAAACTGCCTCTAAGCAGAATATAAAGAGGAGTGGGAGGCCCTGGTGCACAACTGAGCAAGAGGACAAGTACATCAGAGTGTCTAGTTTGAGAAACAGACGCCTCACAAGTCCTCAACTGGCAGCTAAACTTAGATTAGCTAACACAACGTGCCATTGGAACACATGAATGATGGTTGCTGATAATGGGCCTCTGTACGCCTATTTAGATATTCCATTTAAAAAAATCAGCCGTTTCCAGTAGTAATTTACAACTTTAACAATGTCTACACTGTATTTCTGATCAATTTGATGATAGTTTAATGGACAAAAAATCTTGGAGAACATACATGCACTATTGGACGTCAAGATATCACCTCACCACTTGATAGACACTTTAGAACAAAATCATTCTATTAATGAAATTGCGTGGCATCTGGATGGAAAGATTCCTCCATCACGTAGAGTAGGTGACTTTGACAACACATCACTCCAAAGAGACGCCATGTGATTATAGCCATCCAATGATCTATCTCCACACGGTTTAAACAAAGAATTCGAATCCACCTCCTTCCTATAAGCCACATTTAGACTGTTACACACGGTGTACCTACCACCTTGCGTGGTGGGCTATCACATTAATTGATGTGACGTATTTAGGGGAGCGGACACCTGCGGCGATTGATTAGTGAGTTGTTCTTCGTGCCCTCTCCCGTCCCCTATAATTCTGTCTCTATTTGTGACTAATATATATACAGGTAGACCAGAGGGGTCCTGATTGGCAGATGAGGTACAACCCTGATTGGAAGCACCTGCTGCTCATCTGTTGATTTGACCTACACAATGAAGAACGCTGTAAAGCTGAAGCGTCTGTGTGCGCTATCCCTGACCTACACAATGAAGAACGCTGTAAAGCTGAAGCGTCTGTGTGCGCTATCCCTGACCTACACAATGAAGAACGCTGTAAAGCTGAAGCGTCTGTGTGCGCTATCCCTGACCTACACAATGAAGAACGCTGTAAAGCTGAAGCGTCTGTGTGCGCTATCCCTGACCTACACAATGAAGAACGCTGTAAAGCTGAAGCGTCTGTGTGCGCTATCCCTGACCTACACAATGAAGAACGCTGTAAAGCTGAAGCGTCTGTGTGCGCTATCCCTGACCTACACAATGAAGAACGCTGTAAAGCTGAAGCGTCTGTGTGCGTTATCCCTGACCTACACAATGAAGAACGCTGTAAAGCTGAAGCGTCTGTGTGCGTTATCCCTGACCTACACAATGAAGAACGCTGTAAAGCTGAAGCGTCTGTGTGCGCTATCCCTGACCTACACAATGAAGAACGCTGTAAAGCTGAAGCATCTGTGTGCGCTATCCCTGACCTACACAATGAAGAACGCTGTAAAGCTGAAGCGTCTGTGTGCGTTATCCCTGACCTACACAATGAAGAAGGCTGTAAAGCTGAAGCGTCTGTGTGCATTATCCCTGACCTACACAATGAAGAAGGCTGTAAAGCTGAAGCGTCTGTGTGCGCTATCCCTGACCTACACAATGAAGAAGGCTGTAAAGCTGAAGCGTCTGTGTGCGTTATCCCTGACCTACACAATGAAGAACGCTGTAAAGCTGAAGCGTCTGTGTGCGCTATCCCTGACCTACACAATGAAGAACGCTGTAAAGCTGAAGCATCTGTGTGCGTTATCCCTGACCTACACAATGAAGAAGGCTGTAAAGCTGAAGCGTCTGTGTGCGTTATCCCTGACCTACACAATGAAGAAGGCTGTAAAGCTGAAGCGTCTGTGTGCGCTATCCCTGACCTACACAATGAAGAACGCTGTAAAGCAGAAGCGTCTGTGTGCATTATCCCTGACGCAGTGAAACATTTAAAACCTTGAATAACGAAGTAAGCTTTACACAACATATATATTTTGGTGCGATTATACCTCTTTGTTCAGCTCAACATGATAAGCAGCACAATCCCTAGTAAGGGGAGCTTCCGTACATACATTATTTCATCCACATAACATGATTTCAAGAAAACACAATTCCCTCGGAGCAAGTAGACCTAGCACTCCACTATAAAAGTACAAGATAAAAGAGGACAGCAACACCAGGGAATGTGTGGGTCTGTTTTTTGGTTTTGCTATCCTTGTGGGGGCCAGAAGTCCTCTGGCCCATGGAATGTGATGAGCCGAGTGTTGTGTTCATGCAGGTCTGGCTCACTCTGTAGAAGGGACTTAGTCTGCTGAGTGCTGAGGGCCTGGACTGTGTTACAAAACACTACATGACATGGTACCATAACACACACACACACACCATACACTGTTAAGTCAGTTCATGTTTCTAAGTCTGTGTAACCTTTCATTTTCCTGCTTCTTTCTCTCTGCTCACGCCGTCCATGTCACGAATCACATTCAATAGTCCTAGTGTGTGTCAAATAAAAACGCCAACTTGGCAAGCTTTTTAAAAGAGAAAATGTGCAATGTGCAAACAATCACGCACGCACGCACGCACGCACGCGCGCACACACACACACACAGAAACACACACACACACACACACACACACACACACACACACACACACACACACACACACACACACACACACACACACAGAAACACACACACACACACACACACACACACAGAAACACACACACACACACACACAGAAACACACACACAGAAACACACACACACACACACACACACAGAAACACACACACACACACACACAGAAACACACACACACACAGAAACACACACACACACACACACACACAGAAACACACACACACACACACACACACACACACACACGACTCCCTGAGGGAACAATCTGGGATCACAATGGCTTGTTTTACATCTTAATGATTTCTCTAAAACATCCGCCAGCCTCGAACAATCAGCACAGTTGCCATTGATCCCAGGGCCAGCTGAATGAATAGGGCTAGAACGTACCAGCACACACACACAGTCTCAGTCTCCACTTCAGCCTGCGGTGCCACGGAACCACAGTACAAACCCAAACTAAACAAGCTAAAGTCGATGTGCTGCTTTTATCGCTCTACTTTCACTGTTGTTATTCTCCACAGGAGAAAGGAGAGA
Organism: Oncorhynchus mykiss; assembly: GCF_057628025.1. Taxonomy (NCBI): domain Eukaryota; kingdom Metazoa; phylum Chordata; class Actinopteri; order Salmoniformes; family Salmonidae; genus Oncorhynchus; species Oncorhynchus mykiss. The sequence continues at coordinate 15,753,728 of NC_143042.1, forward strand.
GCATTATCTTGAGAGGCAGAAACAAAACATGCCCAAATCACTTGCTTGGCTAGCTGACAGCCGTAATACCACTCTATAAAGCTCAGGAGGAGAGAGGGAGGAAAAGAGGGAGGGAATCAAAAAAGTGAAGAAGCGAGAAGGAGGGAGGAGGGGAATAAAAAGAGAGAACGAGGGGATGGCGGGAGGGAGAACATACAGACCTTTGAACACGGCCCATCCATCTCCTGCAGAAAGAGCCCAGGCGTTCGGCAGAAACGCCCAATTCTTTAAAGGACTTAAAGGACATGTCAAATAAATGACCAAGCCAGAGAACGAGGGAACGAGCAAACGAGTGCCAACGGTCCCCGCGGCAATCCCTCCACTGTAAGCTGGACGATAAATCCCAGCCACAGCGCCGAGGGGACCGGGCAGGAGTTACGGCCCCAATGAACACCAAGCGTTACGCCAACGTTCACACTCATAAAGCAGAGCGTTGCTTGAACGTTAGACATTTAAAAACGGGAGATGAACGGCTCCCCTGGCACACAGCACAGCCATGACACCTGCAGTATATCCATCCCTAGACACCCCAGGCTGGAAGCACAACAACAACCCACTAACACACTCTGTGGAAAAGGCTTGTTAGTGTGTGTGTGTGTGAGTGAGTGTGAGAGAGAGAGAGAGAGAAACAATTCCCCTTTGTTGTGTGTTTGTTTGAGGTCTATAGGGATGAGGCACAATACGCCTTTGAACCATTCACCCTGCCCATCACAGCCCCCACTGCCAACATGCCCCATTACACAGCCATGCACGGACATACGGCTCTATGAATGCTTATAAAACGTCATAATCTGTTATAAGATACACACTGCATGACCGTGGAGGTATTTGGTCTCTGTGGGTTGGTGATGGCTGTGAGAAAGTGACTGTTCAGTAGAAAGGAATGAGCTTCTCTCCCCTTCACCCCTGCAGCCCTGGCTGACAAGGTGTTATTGCAGTCAGTGTGTGAGTGAACCTGAAACAGCAGGAGTGTGTCCCGGGGCACAGATTAAGTCATTGAGTGGATCAACTCCTGCCATAGCCTCTCCTTCTCTCCCTCCTTCCCTCCTTCTCTCCTCTCTCTCCCCCTCTCAATTTGAGCCAATTGTCTGCCTTAATGGCTTAACTATTGCTTCCATCACTCCAGTCTCCTTTGCAGCACAGGGCCGTGACTGAGGGGTGATCTACAGTCTTAGCCAAGGCCTGTGTGTGTGTGTGTGTGTGTGTGTGTGTGTGTGTGTGTGTGTGTGTGTGTGTGTGTGTGTGTGTGTGTGTGTGAATTCCTTGGCAGGGACCATTATGAGACCTTCCCCCTCTCCATAAAGTAGAGCAGCTGAGTGATCCGGTGTTTGTGTGTGTGTGTGTGCGTGTGCCTCCGTCTCAATTGCACTATGGGTTTAAACCCAATAGAGAAAGTTCAACTTTCCCAGCAGTACCAGGCAGTGGCAGGAAGATAGCTGAGCTGGCTGTGAACCAGTGAAGCATCTATAAGAGAGATTCTAACATAAATGCTATTCACACCTCAGATCTGCACCATTAGGGATATAGATCAGTATGTTATTGGCTGCTGGTAGCATATACAAAGCTACAATTCGATAGGAGGATGTGTTACCAAAAACAGTGCTGTCTTGAGTACTTTTTTTCAGCTGGAAAGGCCACCGATAACCTTACACAACTATATTACATACAGGGAGTGGAGATTTCTGACCTGACTGGGAAAAACCTAGGCTCTAGTTCCTAGGTATTCCTAGTGAATCCTGTACACAGTAGGAGGGACTCTGTCTCAGTCACATCAATGCAGGGAGGAGAGTGGCAGACGCCCATGGGAGAGAGAGAAACAGGCAGAGAGAGAGAGAGACGAAGAGACGGAGCGAGAGATGGATGCAGGTGAGTGGGGCCAGCAGTAAGCACAGCTTTGAGCACAGCATGGCCTCTCGGATTCACTCACACACACACACACACACACACACACACACACACACACACACACACACACACACACACACACACACACACACACACACACACACACACACACACACACACACACACACACACACACACACACACACACACACACACACTGTCGTTTGGGGAAAGTGGCTCTGCAGGGTGTACTGCTGTTCTTTCCCTCTGTTTTCATTTCCACTTGCACACACACACACACACAAACGTACACACAGACCGACACACAACCCACATCAATCAAACATCTCTCCAACACACGCACCTCCATTCCACTCCTGGACATCAATGGAGTTGTCCCATGGTAGGCCCCTCTGACCCTAGTCATCAGAACATGCTTGGAGGTGGTGTAACCGTCCCACATGAGGAACTAATCTAGTAGACAACAAGAGTGAGAAACATCAGTCTCAGCTCAGACCAAATGTCAACGACTACAACAGTGACTGCAACAGTGACTACTACATCAACGACTACAACGACCACTGCTACAGCGACTACTACAACAACGACTACAACAGTGACTACAACAGTGACTACTACAACAACGACTACAACAGTGACTGCAACAGTGACTACTACAACAACGACTACAACGACCACTGCTACAGCTATAAAACTCCTATCGCTACTCCTGCACCACTAGACCAAATGACTGTCGATACACCCTAGAGTAGAGCAGACTTATCAAGGGCCATGGAAATGGCCAACTAACTCCTTTGTTGACAGGTATGGGAATGTTTGAATAAGTGTGCTTAGTGTGACTCTGAAAATGTAGGCTAATAAGTGGGCCCTTAATGGACTGATCCAACAATAAAACAAGTCAATAAAAGTATCTTATATAACGGGAACAAGCTTTCAGGAGCTGCGGTTGAACAGTGAAAGGTATTCTGTGGTGCATTCTGGTCTATTGAGGCATTGCAATACCGTGAGGATCACCTCCCACGACTGGTGTGCAGGAAGAAAAGACACAGGCAAGAGAGAAACATCATGGGAATGCACAGACAGAGTTCTCATTATTACGTGCACTCTCTCTCTGTGTGTGTGTGTGTGTGTGTGTGTGTGTGTGTGTGTGTGTGTGTGTGTGTGTGTGTGTGTGTGTGTGTGTGTGTGTGTGTGTGTGTGGAAGAGAGAAGTTGCTGAGTATGTCCTCAGTATTGCTCATCGCTGTCGCCCACACACAGCCTGTATACTTCAGACTGAACAGCCTGGAGAAATCATCAACCTGAGAAACATATTCACTCAAACAGCAGTTCCAGCATAATACAACTGTCATAAAGCCCCTTCATAGTCTCTCTCATTACTTCCTGTCCCACTGCTCTGAATGACTTCTATATGAATGATGCTTTAAGCACAACTTTTGTTTTGAATCCCCATACACAGCTATTAGTCCAGGCCTGCAATCCCCAGGAGGGTAGAAGAATTAGGGAGGTCTAAACCACAAAGCCAGGATTGGCCAAATCCCAGCAACACCAAATTGACTCTGTAATGTCTAACATCCTCCTCCTTCTTTTCCTCCACCTCCCCTCCCCCCCATCCCGTACCGCTCTCTCCCCCAAACCCTGTTACCATAGTTTATAGTGCATATTTATACCCCAAACCATTGGTTACCAAATATTTTATGAGTAGACTTTTCTGTCTTTTTCACTATAAATCATTTTTTTGTTGTTGTTTTTATTTAACTAGGCATGTCAGTTAAGAACAAATTCTTATTTACAATGACAGCCTACACCGGCGACACTGGGCCAGTTGTGTGCCGCTCTATGGGACTCCCAATCACTGCTGGTTGTGATACAGCCTGGAATCGAACCAGGGTGTCTGTAGTGACGCCTCTAGCACTGAGATGTACCACTCAGGAGCCCACATGGGGATATTACGTTGATATCCCTAATATTCAATGAACATGAGCATAAATATTTTATATATAGATTCCCCTCCCACCACCCTCTCTCATCAACTCCCATTCCCCTCCCACCACCCTCTCTCATCAACTCCCATTCCCCTCCCACCACTCTCTCTCATCAACTCCCATTCCCCTCCCACCACCCTCTCTCATCAACTCCCATTCCCCTCCCACCACCCTCTCTCATCAACTCCCATTGCCCTCCCACCACCCTCTCTCATCAACTCCCATTCCGCTCCCACCACCCTCTCTCATCAACTCCCATTCCCCTCCCACCACCCTCTCTCATCAACTCCCATTCCCCTCCCACCACCCTCTCTCATCAACTCCCATTCCCCTCCCACCACCCTCTCTCATCAACTCCCATTCCCCTCCCACCACTCTCTCTCATCAACTCCCATTCCCCTCCCACCACCCTCTCTCATCAACTCCCATTCCCCTCCCACCACTCTCTCTCATCAACTCCCATTCCCCTCCCACCACCCTCTCTCATCAACTCCCATTCCCCTCCCACCACCCTCTCTCATCAACTCCCATTCCCCTCCCACCACCCTCTCTCATCAACTCCCATTCCCCTCCCACCACCCTCTCTCATCAACTCCCATTCCCCTCCCACCACCCTCTCTCATCAACTCCCATTCCCCTCCCACCACCCTCTCTCATCAACTCCTATTCCCCTCCCACCACCCTCTCTCATCAACTCCCATTCCCCTCCCACCACTCTCTCACATGGTTGAGAGATGAGAGGCCCTGTGTGTGTGTGTGTGTGTGTCTTGTAGTTAGCGCGCGTGTGTGCGTGTGGGGGGGCAATGGGCTGTGATTGCCTGGCGTAGCTGGCCAGTGCTCTGCCAAAACTCATCATCCGACTCAACGGCGGCGAAAACGTCTCATTTGGCTAATGCTGCTCCACACACCGGGCCAAGGAACCAGGACAGACAGAGATCAGAGAGACAGTACCACCACTACTGGCCCTGATGAAGTATTTAAGGGCTGCAGTGTTTCATCCACACTCCATCCCAAGGTCAGGGGGCCTTTGTGTGTTTGATGAAGCCTGATGTGGAGCGGTCTATAATAGGGGTATTACTGGGAACAGGAGAGTAGGCGGGGGACAGAATAACACTTAACACCTTGACTGCTGTGTGTGGCTTGCTTCAACAAGGACCCCCGTGCTCTTTCCTACACCTTGGTCGTAACTCCTGAACAACGGAGAGGTGGGGAGGTGAACACAGACAAAGAGGAGGAGGACAAAGGGAGCGAGAGGAGATAAAAGAGAAGGATCGAGCTGAGAGAGAAGAGGAGGGAGAGGGATGGAGGGAGGGAGAGATACAGAATAATAGATTATCAGGCATGTGTTTCCCAAGAATCTAAGGAGTGTAAGCCGCAGAGAGAAGACGACTGTTGGGATCCAGTTCACAAACTGTATTGATTGAACATGATCACTTGCATTCTATTGGGTTCAGTAGACCTCACAACGCAATTATGTCCCATTGTCAACAGTGCTTTGGAGTTTAGACTCCGAGTACTGTTTGCTACTACTATGGTTCTCTCTGTACCAGAGAAAGGTGGATAAAGTGGCTATCGTCGTTTATTAACATTGGCAACGCAGGTTTCTTCTCCTCATTTCTTCTCCTCATGCTAATACAGTCTGTGGAATTGAGAATGGCCCACGTTTCTCACGGTGTCAGACTAAAGGGGAATTGACACATACAGCGAGGGCGGGCGGACACACACGAGCACACACATACAGACACGCGCCCACACCTCCCTCCCCCGGCTGGCCCTGCGGTTGTGTAAATGTGTTGTTCCGAGAGAAAGCTGCAGGTGTTCCTGTGTGGAGGACAGGCAAAAACCTTGGCTGACACTTTAATACACCCCTATTACTGGTAACACCACCTCCACAGACACACAGAGAGAAAAGAGAGAGGAGAGGACAGATAGGGGGGTCGAGAGAGGGTAAAATTGAAGCACGAGATGGTAGAGAGAAAGAGAGAGGGGGTTGAGGGCTAAAGGTGGGCCGAGAACAGGAGTGAAACAGACAGCAGGAAGGAAGGAAGCCATTTGTTGGTCAGTCAGCCTAAGAGGGTAACAGAGTTTTGAGACACAGTGTTTACCTCTCTGCTTTTAACCTCCCCTGCAGAGCACACAGACAGGGCCAGAGGAGAAACTACACTGAGCAGAAATAGAAACGCAACATGTAAAGTGTTTCATGAGCTGAAATAAAAAATTCCAGAGAAATGTTCCATGCACAAAAAGCTTATTTCTCTGTAATGTTGTGCAGAATGTAGTTTACATCCCTTTCCGTGAGGATTTCTCATTTGCCAAGATAATCCATCCAACTGACATCAAGAAGCTGATTAAACAGCACGATATTTACACAGGTGCACCTTGTGCTGGGGACAATAAAAGGTCACACAATGCCACAGTTGTCTCAAGTTCTTAGGGAGCGTGCAATTGGGATGATGACGGCAGGAATGTCCACCGGAGCTGTTGCCAGATAATTGCATGATCATTTTTCTACCATAAGCTGCCTCCAACATCGTTTTAGAAAATTTGGCAGTACGTCAAACCGCCAGCCCAGGACCTGGTATTTCTGTGTGGAGAAAAAATATTTTTGATTGGCTGATTGGCTTTCCATGGCTCCACCCCAGCCCAGTCATGTGAAATCCATAGATTAGGGCCGGATGAATTTATTTAAATTGACTGATATCCTTATATTAACTGTAACTCAGTATCTAACTCAAAATATAACACATTTTGCTTTCTATTTTTGTTCAGTATACATCAAAATGACCACAGACCAGAGTGAGTGTTTATTTTCTCTGTACAAAACATTAAGAACATCTTCCTAATATCGAGTTGCACTCCCTTTTGCCCTCAGAACATCTTCAATTCACTGGGACATGGACTCTACAAGGTGTCGAAAGCGTTCCACAGGGATGCTGGCCCATGTTGACTCCAATGCTTCCCACAGTTGTGTCAAGTTGACTGGATGTCTTTTGGGTGGTGGACCACTCTTGATACACACAGGAAACTGTTGAGCGTGAAAAACCCAGCAGCGTTGCAGATCTTAACACAAACTGGTGCACCTGGCACCTGCTACCAAAGGCACTTAAATATTTTGTCTTACCCATTCACCCTCTGAATGGCACATACACAATCCATGTCTCAATTGTCTCAAGGCTTAAAAATCCTTCTTAACGTCACACCCTGATCTGGTTCACCTGTCCTTGTGATTGTCTCCACCCCCTCCAGGTGTCGCTTATTATCCCCGGTGTATATATCCCTGTGTTTCCTGTCTCTTTGTGCCAGTTTGTCTTGTTTGCCAAGTCAACCAGCGGTTTTCCTTGCTCCTAGTTTTCGCCAGTCTGTTTGTTTCCAGTCCTCCTGGTTTATAAACCTTGCCTGTCCTGACTACCAGCCGGCCTATCCCCTTGTACTGTTTTGGGCTCTGACCTGGTTTATGAACCTTGCCTGTCCTGACTACCAGCCTGCCTATCCCTTGTACTGTTTTGGGCTCTGACCTGGTTTATGAACCTTGCCTGTCCTGACTACCAGCCGGCCTATCCCCTTGTACTGTTTTGGGCTCTGACCTGGTTTATGAACCTTGCCTGTCCTGACTACCAGCCTGCCTATCCCTTGTACTGTTTTGGGCTCTGACCTGGTTTATGAACCTTGCCTGTCCTGACTACCAGCCTGCCTATCCCCTTGTACTGTTTTGGGCTCTGACCTGGTTTATGAACCTTGCCTGTCCTGACTACCAGCCGGCCTATCTCTTGTACTGTTTTGGGCTCTGACCTGGTTTATGAACCTTGCCTGTCCTGACTACCAGCCTGCCTATCCCCTTGTACTGTTTTGGGCTCTGACCTGGTTTATGAACCTTGCCTGTCCTGACTACCAGCCTGCCTATCCCCTTGTACTGTTTTGGGCTCTGACCTGGTTTATGAACCTTGCCTGTCCTGACTACCAGCCTGCCTATCCCCTTGTACTGTTTTGGGCTCTGACCTGGTTTATGAACCTTGCCTGTCCTGACTACCAGCCTGCCTATCCCTTGTACTGTTTTGGGCTCTGACCTGGTTTATGAACCTTGCCTGTCCTGACTACCATCCTGCCTATCCCCTTGTACTGTTTTGGGCTCTGACCTGGTTTATGAACCTTGCCTGTCCTGACTACCAGCCTGCCTATCCCCTTGTACTGTTTTGGGCTCTGACCTGGTTTATGAACCTTGCCTGTCCTGACTACCAGCCTGCCTATCCCTTGTACTGTTTTGGGCTCTGACCTGGTTTATGAACCTTGCCTGTCCTGACTACCAGCCTGCCTATCCCCTTGTACTGTTTTGGGCTCTGACCTGGTTTATGAACCTTGCCTGTCCTGACTACCAGCCGGCCTATCCCCTTGTACTGTTTTGGGCTCTGACCTGGTTTATGAACCTTGCCTGTCCTGACTACCAGCCTGCCTATCCCTTGTACTGTTTTGGGCTCTGACCTGGTTTATGAACCTTGCCTGTCCTGACTACCAGCCTGCCTATCCCCTTGTACTGTTTTGGACTCTGACCTGGTTTATGAACCTTGCCTGTCCTGACTACCAGCCTGCCTATCCCTTGTACTGTTTTGGGCTCTGACCTGGTTTATGAACCTTGCCTGTCCTGACTACCAGCCTGCCTATCCCCTTGTACTGTTTCGGGCTCTGACCTGGTTTATGAACCTTGCCTGTCCTGACTACCAGCCTGCCTATCCCCTTGTACTGTTTTGGGCTCTGACCTGGTTTATGAACCTTGCCTGTCCTGACTACCAGCCTGCCTATCCCTTGTACTGTTTTGGGCTCTGACCTGGTTTATGAACCTTGCCTGTCCTGACTACCAGCCGGCCTATCCCTTGTACTGTTTTGGGCTCTGACCTGGTTTATGAACCTTGCCTGTCCTGACTACCAGCCGGCCTATCCCTTGTACTGTTTTGGGCTCTGACCTGTTTTATGAACCTTGCCTGTCCTGACTACCAGCCGGCCTATCCCTTGTACTGTTTTGGGCTCTGACCTGGTTTATGAACCTTGCCTGTCCTGACTACCAGCCGGCCTATCCCTTGTACTGTTTTGGGCTCTGACCTGGTTTATGAACCTTGCCTGTCCTGACTACCAGCCGGCCTATCCCCTTGTACTGTTTTGGGCTCTGACCTGGTTTATGAACCTTGCCTGTCCTGACTACCAGCCGGCCTATCCCTTGTACTGTTTTGGGCTCTGACCTGGTTTATGAACCTTGCCTGTCCTGACTACCAGCCGGCCTATCCCTTGTACTGTTTTGGGCTCTGACCTGGTTTATGAACCTTGCCTGTCCTGACTACCAGCCGGCCTATCCCCTTGTACTGTTTTGGGCTCTGACCTGGTTTATGAACCTTGCCTGTCCTGACTACCAGCCGGCCTATCCCTTGTACTGTTTTGGGCTCTGACCTGGTTTATGAACCTTGCCTGTCCTGACTACCAGCCGGCCTATCTCTTGTACTGTTTTGGGCTCTGACCTGGTTTATGAACCTTGCCTGTCCTGACTACCAGCCGGCCTATCCCTTGTACTGTTTTGGGCTCTGACCTGGTTTATGAACCTTGCCTGTCCTGACTACCAGCCTGCCTATCCCCTTGTACTGTTTTGGGCTCTGACCTGGTTTATGAACCTTGCCTGTCCTGACTACCAGCCGGCCTATCTCTTGTACTGTTTTGGGCTCTGACCTGGTTTATGAACCTTGCCTGTCCTGACTACCAGCCTGCCTATCCCTTGTACTGTTTTGGGCTCTGACCTGGTTTATGAACCTTGCCTGTCCTGACTACCAGCCGGCCTATCCCTTGTACTGTTTTGGGCTCTGACCTGGTTTATGAACCTTGCCTGTCCTGACTACCAGCCTGCCTATCCCCTTGTACTGTTTTGGGCTCTGACCTGGTTTATGAACCTTGCCTGTCCTGACTACCAGCCTGCCTATCCCCTTGTACTGTTTCGGACTCTCTGGCCTTTGCCTACTCCCTTTGTTATAATAAATACTGGAGCTCTACCATCTGCCTCCTGTGTCTGCATTTGGGTCTCGCCTTGTGCCCTTATACTATAAACTGTCTCCTCCCCTTCATCTACACTGATTGAAGTGGATTTAACAAGTGACATCAATAAGGGATCATAGCTTTCACTAGGATTCACCTGGTCAGTCTGTCATGGGCTCCCGAGTGGCGCAGCGGTCTAAGGCACTGCATCTCGGTGCTAGAGGCATCACTACAGACACTCTGGTTCGAATCCAGGCTGTATCACAACTGGCCGTGATTGGGAGTCCCACAGTGCGGCGCAGTACTGGCCCAGCGTTGTCTGGGGTTCGGCCGGGGTCGCCATGTGTTCTTAACTGACTTGCCTAGTTAAATAAAGGTTGAATACATCAAAAAGAGCAGGTGTTCCTAATGCTTTGTAGACTTCATGTCTCTGGTGAGATACTGTATTTCAGAGGGAGCTCTGGTGCTCTGTCTCCCTCTACATTAAGAACACACACAAGACAGCATTGACCTAACCAGTGTAGCATTTTGTCCACGTGAACACACCACACACACCCAGTCTAATTCTCCAGTGTCTTGTCACAGAATGTGTTCAGGTCCAACATTTCTCAGGCATGAATCATTTTATAGGTGGATTAACGTGTACTTTAAACCACATCACTGTGCAGCTGTGCTGTTCCCTCTCTTTCTCCCTCTCCCCCTTCTTCTTCCTCCTCCTCCTCTCTCTGTTCGTGTTTCATTCCCCCAGAGTTCCATCAACATCTAGACACACAGTCACTTCCACAATGTTTCAATGGATTTCCAGAAACACTGTTTCAGAAAAACCCAAACAACAGTGGTGGTGACAGAGCGGTTGGGGAGCGAACACCAGGGAAAGTCACATCCCGTGCCTGGGAACGCCAGAACAGACCTAATCCCTGTCATCCCCTTATTATCTAGATAATGGCGCTGGGGGCGGAGCTGAGACGGTGATGCCATTAGAGGATATTAGGGCGGGGCGCACGTTTTCATTTGGCTTTGTGGGCTGGAAAAACTTTGTCATGCATACCAATTAGCACTGAGGAACAGATGCCTCAATGCATGTGCTGCTGCCTACATCTCAACACGCGACAACAACAACCTCGTCAAACACACGCAGCTGCACTCACCCGTATACACCATCCCGGAGACAAAGCAAAAACCTCTCTCTCACACAGACACACACACGCACGCACGCACGCACGCACGCACGCACGCACGCACGCACGCACGCACGCACGCACACACACACACACACACACACACACACACACACACACACACACACACAGAGTAAAACTAGCAACCCTAAACCCTCTGAAGAGAGCACAGGCATGTTGATAAAGCAGAGGATGCAGCGTCTCTCCTCTCCTGTTATCTGGTTCTCTCCTCTCTTCCCGACATCCCCCTCTCCTCTGCTCCTCCATCACGTCTCCTCCCATCCCAGGTCATGACCTACAGAGAAACCGCCCGGGAACGGGCTGCTCTAAACTCTCTCTGAGGAGAGGACCATATGCTGACTGTAAGCTGGGTAGTGTGTGTGTGTGTGTGTGTGTTAGAACAGGGAGTATCTCTATGTGAGGTCTATAGAGCTGAAAGATGGTTTCTCAGCCTTTAACTATATTTTAACCTTGACTGTATGAATGAGGTGGTACTATTCAACCATCTTCTTTTGTCAGACAGTAGATGCACACAGTGGATAAGCAATTACACATCAGAAAACCAATTCAGTCCTTCCCTCTCTTGTCTGCCTCCATCTGTCTCACGTCCTATAGACACAGGGGAGGACACTGATAGACGGGGTGAATAGGGTTGTGTGTGAACCTTGTTTGTGAACTGTGTGCGCGCGCGGGAGGGCACAGGTGTGCGTCGCCCCATTGGGCTCTTTATGCTAGCGAGCGCCGTAGCGCCGACGTTAGCCACGGCTCAGTGGGTTTGAATGGCGACGCGCTAGCGTAGCAATCCCAAAGCCCATTGATCTGTCTCTCACACACATAACAGAGAGAGGAGAGGAGCTCTGATTCTCTAGGACTACTAGGATGCATGAGACGCACAGAGAGTGAAACACACAGGGGTGTACATGGGGGTAAATACACTGAGGTAAATAGTGTATAGGAATAACTATACTAGGTTAACTGCCTTAGACAAGGGGGTTATGCTCAGAGTTGCCCCTAAGCACAGATTTAGAATCAGTTTATACCACCCCAAGTTCTAACCTTAATCATTAGGTGATTAAAACCTAAACTGACCTTAGATCAGCACTTAGGGTTACAGCGTGCATTAAGTGTGTATCAGGCTACTGTGATACGGTGTGACTGGTGGGTGTATATTTAGTCATGTTGTTCCATTTCAAACCCATTATGGGTACCTTCGGGACCAGGGGGATTTGACAACAGCTGCTGACCCTAACAACAGAGAGAACATCACACACACACACACACACACACACTTTCCGCTTTCCATGTTGTCTGTTGTCTGTAGCTTGTGAGGTGTGGAAACACTTTGTTGCTTTTATGAATTTTGTCATGCTGCTTTTTGTTCTATGTTGCTCTGTCTGTATGCTACGTCTTGCTTGTCCTATGTTGCTCTGTCTGTATGCTATGTCTTGCTTGTCCTATGTTGCTCTGTCTGTATGCTATGTCTTGCTTGTCCTATGTTGCTCTCTCTGTATGCTACGTCTTGCTTGTCCTATGTTGCTCTGTCTGTATGCTACGTCTTGCTTGTCCTATGTTGCTCTGTCTGTATGCTATGTCTTGCTTGTCCTATGTTGCTCTGTCTGTATGCTACGTCTTGCTTGTCCTATGTTGCTCTGTCTGTATGCTACGTCTTGCTTGTCCTATGTTGCTCTGTCTGTATGCTACGTCTTGCTTGTCCTATGTTGCTCTGTCTGTATGCTACGTCTTGCTTGTCCTATGTTGTTCTGTCTGTATGCTACGTCTTGCTTGTCCTATGTTGCTCTGTCTGTATGCTACGTCTTGCTTGTCCTATGTTGCTCTGTCTATATGCTACGTCTTGCTTTTCCTATGTTGCTCTGTCTATATGCTACGTCTTGCTTGTCCTATGTTTCTCTGTCTGTATGCTACGTCTTGCTTGTCCTATGTTGCTCTGTCTGTATGCTACATCTTGCTTGTCCTATGTTGCTCTGTCTGTATGCTATGTCTTGCTTGTTCTATGTTGCTCTCTCTGTATGCTACGTCTTGCTTGTCCTATGTTGCTCTGTCTGTATGCTACATCTTGCTTGTCCTATGTTTCTCTGTCTGTATGCTGTCTTGCTTGTTCTATGTTGCTCTCTCTGTATGCTACGTCTTGCTTGTTCTATGTTGCTCTGTCTGTATGCTACGTCTTGCTTGTCCTATGTTGCTCTGCGTTTGCTCACTGCTCAATGATTGTCTATATTGTAATTGTTTTTAATAACCTGCCCCGGGAGTGCGGTTGAAAATTAGCCGGCTGGCTAAAACCGGCACTTTTACTGAAACTGATTAATGTGCACTGTACCTGTAAAAATAAAATGAACTCAAAACACACACACACACACACACACACACACACACACACACACACACACACACACTAGTGGCTCCACTCTTCACTTTCTCCTCTCTCCATCTCCTCTCTCCATCTCCTCTCTCTCCATCTCCTCTCTCTCTTTCTCCTCTCTCTCCATCTCCTCTCTCTCTTTCTCCTCTCTCCAGTGGAAGAGGTGCCACAAAGATCTTTGTGTTCAGGATGAGGGTCGAATGCTGAGACGGTAGTACCTCACATCTGCCTCCCACGCCCAGACTCCATCCCCACGTGTGTGTGTGTGTTTCCACACTCCAGACTTGGAATTATCCCCAGGCATAACCAAAAACACACTTCAGAATGTTTGAGTGCTTTCCAAACTCATTAATTGACTAGGGCAAAATTAAACAGGGACAATTAAATAGCAACTTCAATGTGAAGGCTGGAGCATGCCGGAATGGAGCCTTAGTGTATGTGTCTCCCCACTCCTCCTACAAGGCTTGGTTCTGCAGGTAATTAGTGGATTCGTGGTCTAATTAATAGGCTATGAATAGCTGATCTGGGCTCAGTGCTTCAAGGTTAGACACCTGTAGTATTGATGGAAACCAAGCTGTTTCTCAGGGTTTATTCAATTACATACTTAAAGTAAATACAGTATTGGCAGCCGGCAGACTCACATCTGTGAACCTGGAGAGAGAGAGGGAAGGAGAGGAGGGAGGCTGTTCTTGGAGAAAGAGAAAGAGGGAAGGAGAGGAGGGTGGCTGTTCTTGGAGAAAGAGAGAGGGGCGGAGAGGAGGGAGGCTGTTCTTGGAGAAAGAGAAAGAGAGAGGGACGGAGAGGAAGGAGGCTGTTCTTGGAGAAAGAGAAAGAGAGAGGGAAGGAGAGGAGGGAGGCTGTTCTTGGAGAAAGAGAGAGGGAAGGAGAGGAGGGAGGCTGTTCTTGGAGAAAGAGAAAGAGAGAGGGAAGGAAAGGAGGGAGGCTGTTCTTGGAGAAAGAGAGAGGGACGGAGAGGAGGGATGCTGTTCTTGGAGAAAGAGAGAGGGACGGAGAGGAGGGAGGCTGTTCTTGGAGAAAGAGAAAGAGAGAGGGAAGGAGAGGAGGGAGGCTGTTCTTGGAGAAAGAGAAAGAGAGAGGGAAGGAGAGGAGGGAGGCTGTTCTTGGAGAAAGAGAAAGAGAGAGGGAAGGAGAGGAGGGAGGCTGTTCTTGGAGAAAGAGAAAGAGAGAGGGAAGGAGAGGAGGGAGGCTGTTCTTGGAGAAAGAGAAAGCGAGAGCATGCAATCAGGCAGTTGGAGGAAAAGCGAGCGAGCTGGAGAAGACGTGTGGAGAGTCCAACGATGATGATGTCAGAGCAATTAGGGAATAAGCACCAATCACTGGGGAACCAATGACGTATGAGACAAAGAGCATTCTACAGAGTCAATTATTCAATCATACAGGCACCTGGCAACAGGGAGAGAAGAAGAAAGAATAAAGGCAGGGATAGATGGAGAATTGAAACAGATGATGTGGGGCCCCGACTATGAGAAGGGGTGTGTGTGAATGTACAGGAGTGTGTGAGCCCACCAACAAATCAATAAACAGGATCCACGGTGGTTTGTTAAGAGTAATTGCCATGGATTTTAAAAAGGGAGGTTTACATAACTATAGTCCTCTTGTTTTAAGCCTGTTTCTCCCAGCAAACAGGCATCCCTCTACCAGACACGTCGTATTGATATTACACTGCTGCACTGTATGTGCTGAAGATAAATTAGCCCATTAAATGACAGCATGATAAAGTATTATGGAGAAACTAGCAAGCAGATGATATTATCTGACGGTTCCCACTGGGCACAGACGTCAATTCAACGTCTATTCCACGTTGGTTCACCGTAATTTCACTGAAATGAAGTGGAAACAACGTTGATTCAACCAGTGTGTGCCCAGTGGGTTGTAACGTTAAAGACAACTCCATCTTCTCTGACAGCTCTGCATTTGGTCTACCCGTGAGCTAGGTGTGATGGCATGGGGGAACTGACATGTGAGTGAGTGGCTGTGTGTAAATGAGCGAGTGGGTGGTGTTCTCACAGTCAAATTAAACTGGGGCCCTGAATGTGGAACAAAGGACTGCATCGCTATTGGAGACACACCACACTGAGAGAGGGGGGGGAGCAAGAGAGAGAGAGAGGGGGGGGGGAGCGAGAGAGAGGGGGGGGGGGGCGAGAGAGAGATCACATATATCTGAAGTTTAACCTCAGGGAATACAGGACTCCTGTAGAAAATCAGTTCACGTCTAACAGAAAGAAGGAGAGAGGGAGGAGGGGCAGGGACGGAGAGAGTGAGGAGGGACGGAGAGGGAGGAGGGACGGAGAGGGAGGAGGGACGGAGAGAGGGAGGAGGGACGGAGAGGGAGGAGGGGGAGGGACGGAGAGAGTGAGGAGGGACGGAGAGGGAGGAGGGGGAGGGACGGAGAGAGGGAGGAGGGGGAGGGACGGAGAGAGGGAGGAGGGGGAGGGAGAAAGACAAGACAGTGAGCGAGGATAAGAAAAAGAGAAGTGGGACAGAGAGAAGGGAAGGAAAGATTAGACAGACGGAGAGATTGAGAGAGAGAGAGATTGATGCTTGTAACGATTAAATGGATGGGGGGAGAGACGAGAGAGAGAGGCCTACACGTCAGATGCCATTACTCATCTCCATGACGTGCTGCTGCCACCTTGGGCGCCGCCGCAACATCCCTATGCCCTGCGTCGCTCTCCATCTCGCTCTCCCTTCCTTACCCTCCGTCACTCTCCTTCTCAAATCAAATGTTATTTGTCACGTGCCGAATACAACTGGTGTAGGCTTTACCGTGAAATGCTTGCTTACGAGCCCTTCCCAACGATGACAGTTTCAAAATAATATATATATTTAAACTCTGCGTCTCTCTCTCTCACACACAGGTTGAAAGCTGAACACACACTCACCTACAGTAACATTCTTTGTGTTGTACACATCCTATCCCAGGTCTCCCTCTCTCTCTCTCCTCCAGTGCTGCAAAACTGCCAGATTGGCCTTATCCCAGTTGAAATAAGTGAGCCTGGGGCTGCATTAGACAGATGTGTAGTTATGGTTGTGTACTGTAGGCAGACAGAGAGCCTACATAATGTAATGCTACCCTGGACCAACAAAGGCCAGCCAGCATGTACACATACTTTACACTGCAGACACATGCTCATGATTGACAGCTCTGAACGTGTGTGTGTGTGTGTGTGTGTGTGTCTCTGAATGTGTGTGGGTGTGCTCAATTTGCCTGACGGGTCTGCTGAGGCTTCTTGGATAGCGATGACTGTCCTCCAAGACAGTCTAATTTCCTATTTTCATGACAACATCCTCCCCCTCACCCCACCAACCACTGTTCCCCTTTCTACCCAAGTCCATAGGGATCCCCTCCCCTTTTCTCTCCAGACCCATTCAGTTGCTTAAAATGTCTGAACGGGACAACAAAGGAAAACACACGATAACAAAGCAAGGTTGGGGTTGTATTGTGTGTGTTGTAGTAGCATACACTGTTTAAAGTCTGTTCTGCTTTTGACTGGCCTGGGCTGCAGTCACTAAACATCAGTTTAACACCCCCAGTACACACTGGCACGAAAGAGACAGATGATGAAGCAGGGGAAGGAGAGAGAGAGAGAAACACAAAGAGAGAGAGAGAGAGAGAGAGCGAGAGAGTGAGAGAGAGATGAGCTGGGCTAGCACTGCATGCTAATGTTGTGTAGATGAAGACGCTAAGCTAAGTACAGGCTGACAGCCATGGCAAGTAAACCTCTGCAGCACAGGCTAATGCTAACTGCCAGAACCTGCCCCCCCCTGCAATACTTTATGGCAGTGTGTGTGTATGTGTATGTGTATGTGTATGTGTGTATGTGTGAAGGGCATTTACCAGCTGCCTAACATTCACAGACCAGGCAAAAAATACAGTGAGAAGGAAAGGGAGAAGTGACAGGGGTAAGGTTAGATGTTAACACTGTGCACACACACACACACACACACACACACACACACACACACACACCTATCGTAGATATGTTACGTCCTCTGCTCATGTTACCAAAACCACATGAATGCCCTACACCGGTTTGATATGACCGCCAACAAATGAGTAAATATGTTATAAGAAAGCAGAAGAGAATGAGGCAGTATTTAATGAGGAGAGCACATATAAACAGGAATGGGGTCAGAATAGAACCTTTAAGTTATGAGCAGCACTGAAACTAACAACTCAGGGGATCGCTGAGTTTACACACACACTGGTGTTGGTGCGATTCCCACAGGGGACCAGTACAGAAAAAAAATGAAAATGTATGAGAATGTATGAAAATGTATGAAAATGTATGAAAATGTATGAACATTTATGAGAATGTATGAGAATGTAAGAAAATGTATGAGAATGTATGAACATTTATGAGAATGTATGAGAATGTATGAAAATGTATGAAAATGTATGAAAATGTATGAACATGTATGAAAATGTATGAAAATGTATGAAAATGTATGAACATTTATGAGAATGTATGAGAATGTAAGAAAATGTATGAGAATGTATGAACATGTATGAAAATGTATGAAAATTTATGAAAATGTATGAAAATGTATGAAAATGTATGAAAATGTATGAACATTTATGAGAATGTATGAGAATGTAAGAAAATGTATGAGAATGTATGAAAATGTATGAAAATGTATGAAAATGTATGAACATTTATGACAATGTATGAGAATGTAAGAAAATGTATGAGATTGTATGAACATGTAAGAACATTTATGAGAATGTATGAGAATGTATGAACATGTATGAAAATGTATGAAAATGTATGAAAATGTATGAAAATGTAAGAACATTTATGAGAATGTATGAGAATGTAAGAAAATGTATGAAAATGTATGAAAATGTATGAAAATGTATGAAAATGTATGAACATGTATGAAAATGTATGAAAATGTATGAAAATGTATGAACATTTATGACAATGTATGAGAATGTAAGAAAATGTATGAGATTGTATGAACATGTAAGAACATTTATGAGAATGTATGAGAATGTATGAACATGTATGAAAATGTATGAAAATGTATGAAAATGTATGAAAATGTAAGAACATTTATGAGAATGTAAGAAAATGTATGAGAATGTATGAACATGTAAGAACATTTATGAGAATGTATGAGAATGTATGAACATGTATGAGAATGTAAGAAAATGTATGAACATGTATGAGAATGTAAGAAAATGTATGAGAATGTATGAACATGTATGAGAATGTATGAGAATGTATGAACATGTATGAGAATGTAAGAAAATGTATGAAAATGTATGAAAATGTATGAAAATGTATGAAAATGTATGAGAATGTATGAACATGTATGAGAATGTATGAAAATGTAAGAACATTTATGAGAATGTATGAGAATGTAAGAAAATGTATGAGAATGTATGAACATGTAAGAACATTTATGAGAATGTATGAGAATGTATGAACATGTATGAGAATGTAAGAAAATGTATGAACATGTATGAGAATGTAAGAAAATGGCTGGCTGGCTGGCTGGCTGGCTGGCTGTGGCTGGCTGGCTGGCTGGCTGGCTGTGGCTGGCTGGCTGTGGCTGGCTGGCTGGCTGGCTGTGGCTGGCTGGCTGGCTGGCTGGCTGTGGCTGGCTGGCTGGCTGGCTGGCTGGCTGTGGCTGGCTGGCTGGCTGGCTGTGGCTGGCTGGCTGGCTGGTTGGCTGACTGGCTGGCTGGCTGTGGCTGGCTGGCTGGCTGGCTGTGGCTGGCTGTGTCTGTCTGTGTATCTCGGTCTGCTGTGTTTGACCACTAACTGTGCTGGGCGAGTAGTGATTAGTGAGCGGTTTGGCCCAGACAGAGTTTAAACACGGTCGTGACTAGGTAAACACAACTAGAAGTGTGTGTGTTTAGAGTGAACATCTGTGTGTCTGACTGGACTGTGCCTGTGGGTCCCAGAGGAAACTACCCTGCAGAGATATAGACCTGTACCACTGCCAGGACCCCCCCTACTTAAAATCATTCAAATACTTTGAGCGTTTGCTCTAGCCTCCCTGGAGTTCAAGAAGTGCAGGGTTTGCAGTATACGGACTGTTCTATTGGTCCATTAAACAAGGCAAGCTTAATCAACCACAGATACTTTTTAATTGTATTTGAACCCGGATCTGAACCACAACGTACCTTCCAGCTTCACGTGAAAGTCAGTCACTTGAATACAAGCAAAAATAGTTCATATCATGTTACAAACCCATTACAACTTCATTAAGGTCATGTCACTGCTAATATCGGCAACATTAATTTAGCCCAAATGACGAAACCAAACAGAACAACACAAACCCAAAGCTTTTCAGAGTTGTCATAGATCAACAGTCCTGTGGGACGGAGGCTTTGAAGAGAGTTCTACAATAAGCTTTTCATATGGCTGGCCACTCATTACAGTAAACTACCCAGCATGCCTCAGTGGTAGAGGTGAGGTCCGGGCTCTAATTATCCCAGGAAGCACTAGGGGATGTGGAGAATAAAGAAGAATGGAGAGGAATTAGTTAGAACTAGGACAGTAGCTCGTTTGTTTGACCTCCTTGTGCACAGACGTAAGCACACCCACACAAACACACGCGCATAAGGTTAGACCAGACAGATGCTGAATTCCACTGAGAGGAAGCGAATCAGAGTGTCTGTCTGTGTGGTAGAATGTGTGTTTTTATGGGAGAAAGAGAGAGGTGTTTATTCGCCTGGTCTCTATCCTCTCTCTCCTGTCATCTTAGCATATCCCTGAGGGCGGTGTGTTCTGGCAGCTTCCAGCAGCTCCTCCCTCCTAATGACACAGTTAAAGAGTAACCCTCCCTCTCCTCGCTTCTCTTTAGATGAGCTGAATGCCACTAAAAGCATGTCATTTTCTCAAGCTAATGTCAAGCGGGAACGGATCAGAAAGAGCAGGGGGAGTTAATAACACACCTCTCTCTCTTCTTCTTCTTTGCTCGCTCCCTCGTTCTCTTCTGGCACTGAAACTTATTCTGACCTTCAACATAAGAACACTTCATATTTATATGGGTTAGCTTGTTCTCATTTCCTCTCTCCATCACTCTGCTCCATCTCAACATCCCCCTCTCTCTCTCTCTCTCTCCCTGTTTCTGTCAGTGGGAGCAATGCTTCAGAGGCCCACATGACGGCCAGACTAATAGAAATGCAAAATCTCCAAGAATGTCCGTCTCCTCTTCCCTCTTTCCTTCTCTTCACACGCTACCTTGAGGTGACAAATAGGCTTGTGTATGCCCTTGCCCAAGGAGGCAGCTATTACAGTTGAACAGACTGACTGGCCGTGTTCCAAATGGCACCCTTTTCCCTACAAAGTGCACTACTTTTGTACTGCAATATATAGGGAAAAGGGTTCAATTTGGGACATAAACCCTGTTTCATAACCAACAGAGCCATTCGTGGAGAAGGGGGAAGAGGAAATGTCCCTCAGTATTCTCCTCATGGCCCCTACTGCAGGGAGAGGACAGGGGGAAGAGGACATGTCCCTCAGTATTCTCCTCATGGCCACTACTGCAGGGAGAGGACAGGGGGAAGAGGAAATGTCCCTCAGTATTCTCCTCATGGCCCCTACTGCAGGGAGAGGACAGGGGGATGGGGGGGTGTCCCTCAGTATTCTCCTCATGGTCTCTACTGCAGGGAGATGACAGGGGGAAGAGGACATGTCCCTCAGTATTCTCCTCATGGCCCCTACTGCAGGGAGAGGACAGGGGGATGGGGGGGTGTCCCTCAGTATTCTCCTCATGGCCCCTACTGCAGGGAGAGGACAGGGGGAAGAGGACATGTCCCTCAGTATTCTCCTCATGGCCCCTACTGCAGGGAGAGGACAGGGGGATGGGGGGGTGTCCCTCAGTATTCTCCTCATGGTCTCTACTACAGGGAGAGGACAGGGGGATGGGGGGGGGTGTCCCTCAGTATTCTCCTCATGGTCTCTACTGCAGGGAGAGGACAGGGGGATGGGGGGGTGTCCCTCAGTATTCTCCTCATGGTCTCTACTGCAGGGAGAGGACAGGGGGATGAGGGGGGGGTGTCCCTCAGTATTCTCCTCATGGTCTCTACTGCAGGGACAGGGGGATGGGGGGGGGGGGGTGTCCCTCAGTATTCTCCTTATGGTCTCTACTGCAGGGAGAGGACAGGGGGATGGGGGATGTCCCTCAGTATTCTCCTCATGGTCGCTACTGCAGGGAGAGGACAGGGGGATGGGGGTGGGGGGTGGGGGAGTGTCCCTCAGTATTCTCCTCATGGTCTCTACTGCAGGGAGAGGATAGGGGGATGGGGGGGGGGGGTGTCCCTCAGTATTCTCCTCATGGTCTCTACTGTAGGGAGAGGACAGGGGGATGGGGGATGTCCCTCAGTATTCTCCTCATGGTCTCTACTGCAGGGAGAGGACAGGGGGATGGGGGTGGGGGGGTGTCCCTCAGTATTCTCCTCATGGTCTCTACTGCAGGGAGAGGACAGGGGGATGGGGGGCGGGGTGTCCCTCAGTATTCTCCTCATGGTCTCTACTGCAGGGAGAGGACAGGGGGATGTCACACACAGACATGAG
Source organism: Oncorhynchus mykiss (assembly GCF_057628025.1). Classification (NCBI taxonomy): domain Eukaryota; kingdom Metazoa; phylum Chordata; class Actinopteri; order Salmoniformes; family Salmonidae; genus Oncorhynchus; species Oncorhynchus mykiss. Next base: position 15,775,733 of record NC_143042.1, read on the forward strand.
ACTCAGGGGCCTCGCACGCACGCAAACACACACACACACACAAACACACACACACACACACAAAATAACGAACATGCGCATGCAAGCAAGAAGGCAGGAACACACACACAAACACACATACAGTACCAGTCAAACGTTTTAGAACACCTACTTATTCAAGGGTTTTTCTTTATTTTTATTTTTTATTTTTTCTACATTGTAGAATAATAGTGAAGACATCAAAACTATGAAATAACACATATGGAATCATGTAGCTGTCACGCCCTGACCATAGTTTACTTTGTATTTTCTATGTTTTGATTGGTCAGGGTGTGATCTGAGTGGGCATTCTATGTTTCATGTCTTGTTTGTCTATTTCTATGTTCAGCCTGATATGGTTCTCAGTCAGAGGCAGGTGTTCGTCATTGTCTCTGATTGGGAACCATATTTAGGTAGCCTGGGTTTCACTGTGTGTTTGTGGGTGATTGTTCCTGTCTATGTGTTTTTCACCAGATAGGCTGTTTTTAGGTTTTCGTTACGTTCATCACGTTCTTTATTTTGTAGTGTTTGCATTGATTCTTGTTTTACGTTTGTTCATTAAAACATGGATCGCAAACCACACGCTGCATTTTGGTCCGACTCTCCTTCTCACGAAGAAAACCGTTACAGAATCACCCACCACAAAAGGACCAAGCAGCGTGTCAACAGGCAGGAGCAGCGCGAGGAGACGCGCAATAAGGATTTCTGGACATGGGAGGAAATCCTCGACGGGAGAGGACCCTGGGCTAAACCAGGGGAGTGTAGCCGCCCAAAGGAGCAGCCCAAAGAGGAGGTATGGACATGGGAGGACGAATTAGAAGGAAGAGGACCCTGGGCTCAGCCAGGAGAATATCGCCGCCCCAAAGAAGAACTGGAGGCGGCGAAAGCGGAGAGGCGCAGATATGAGGAGGCAGCACGACGTAGCGGATGGAAGCCTGAGAAGCAGCCCCAAAAATTTATTGGGGGGGGGCTAACAGGGAGTATGGCTACGCCAGGTAGGAGACCTGGGCAGACTCCCTGTGCTTACCGGGGGGCTAGAGAGACCGGACAGGCACCGTGTTATGCAGTGGTGCGCACGGTGTCTCCAGTGCGGGTGCATAGCCCGGTGCGGTATATTCCAGCTCCGCGTGTTGGCCGGGCTAGATTGAGCGTCGAGCCTAATGCCATGAAGCCGGCTCTACGCAGCTGGTCCCCAGTGCGTCTCCTTGGGCCGGCTTACATGGCACCAGCCTTGCGCTCGGTGTCTCCGGTTCGCCTGCATAGCCCAGTGCGGGCTATTCCACCTCGCCGCACTGGCAGGGCGACCGTGAGCATTCAACCAGGTAAGGTTGGGCAGGCTCGGTGCTCAAGAGCTCCAGTGCGCCTGCACGGTCCGGTTTTTCCAGTACCACCTCCACACCCCAGCCCTCCGGTAGCAGCTCCCCGCACCAGGCTTCCTGTGCGTGTCCTCGGCCCAGTACCACCAGTGCCAGCACCACGCATCAGGCCTACAGTGCGCCTCGCCTGTCCAGCGCTGTCGGAGCCCTCCTCCTCTCCAGCGTTGTCTGAGTCTCCCGCCTGTTTAGCGCTGTTAGAGCCTTCCTTCTCTACAGCGTTGCCGGAGTCTCCCGCCTGTTCAGAACTGCCAGTTTGCAAAGAGCTGCCAGTTAGCATAGAGCTGCCAGTTAGCATAGAGCTGCCAGTTAGCATAGAGCTGCCAGTTAGCATAGAGCTGCCAGTTAGCAAGGAGCTGCCAGTCTGCAAGGAGCTGCCAGTCTGCAAGGAGCTGCCAGTCTGCAAGGAGCTGCCAGTCTGCATAGAGCTGCCAGTCTGCAAGGAGCTGCCAGTCTGCAAGGAGCCGCCAGAGCTGCCTGTCTGCAGGATGCCGCCAAAGCTGCCAGTCTGCAAGGAGCCGCCAGAGCTGCCAGTCTGCAAGGAGCCGCCAGAGCTGCCAGTTAGCATGGAGCAGCCAGGGCCGCCAGTCAGTATGGAGCAGCCAGGGCCGCCAGTCAGCATGGAGCAGCCAGGGCCGCCAGTCAGCATGGAGCAGCCAGGGCCGCCAGTCAGCATGGAGCAGCCAGTCAGCATGGAGCAGCCAGAGCAGCCAGTCAGCATGGAGCAGCCAGTCAGCATGGAGCAGCCAGAGCTGCCAGTCAGCATGGAGCAGCCAGTCAGCATGGAGCAGCCAGGGCCGCCAGTCAGCATGGAGCAGCCAGGGCCGCCAGTCAGCATGGAGCAGCCAGGGCCGCCAGTCAGCATGGAGCAGCCAGTCAGCATGGAGCAGCCAGTCAGCATGGAGCAGCCAGAGCAGCCAGTCAGCATGGAGCAGCCAGAGCAGCCAGTCAGCATGGAGCAGCCAGTCAGCATGGAGCAGCCAGAGCTGCCAGTCAGCATGGAGCAGCCAGTCAGCATGGAGCAGCCAGAGCTGCCAGTCATCATGGAGCAGCCAGTCAGCATGGAGCAGCCAGAGCTGCCAGTCAGCATGGAGCAGCCAGTCAGCATGGAGCAGCCAGAGCTGCCAGTCATCATGGAGCAGCCAGTCAGCATGGAGCAGCCAGAGCAGCCAGTCTGTGTCGACCAGTCTCTTCCAGATCTGCCAGTCGTCCAGACTCTTGCAGATCTGCCAGTCGTCCAGACTCTTCCAGATCTGCCAGTCGTCCAGACTCTTCCAGATCTGCCCGTCGTCCAGACTCTTCCAGATCTGCCCGTCGTCCAGACTCTTCCAGATCTGCCAGTCGACCAGACTCTTCCAGATCTGCCCGTCGACCAGACTCTTCCAGATCTGCCCGTCGACCAGACTCTTCCAGATCTGCTCGTCGACCAGACTCTTCCAGATCTGCCCGTCGACCAGACTCTTCCAGATCTGCCAGTCGACCAGACTCTTCCAGATCTGCCAGTCGACCAGACTCTTCCAGATCTGCCAGTCGACCAGACTCTTCCAGATCTGCCAGTCGACCAGACTCTTCCAGATCTGCCAGTCGACCAGACTCTTCCAGATCTGCCAGTCGACCAGACTCTTCCAGATCTGCCAGTCGACCAGACTCTTCCAGATCTGCCAGTCGTCCAGACTCTTCCAGATCTGCCAGTCGTCCAGACTCTTCCAGATCTGCCAGTCGTCCAGACTCTTCCAGATCTGCCAGTCGTCCAGACTCTTCCAGATCTGCCAGTCGTCCAGACTCTTCCAGATCTGCCAGTCGTCCAGATTCTCCCAGATCCGCCAGTCGACCAGATTCTCCCAGATCCGCCAGTCGACCAGATTCTCCCAGATCCGCCAGTCGACCAGATTCTCCCAGATCCGCCAGTCGACCAGATTCTCCCAGATCCGCCAGTCGACCAGATTCTCCCAGATCCGCCAGTCGACCAGATTCTCCCAGATCCGCCAGTCGACCAGATTCTCCCAGATCCGCCAGTCGACCAGATTCTCCCAGATCCGCCAGTCGACCAGATTCTTCCAGATCTGCTAGTCGACCAGGATCTGCTGAAACCGCCAGCCAGCCAGGTTCTGGTAGTTTCTACTACCTGCCTGGGCTTCCTCTCAGTGCTGAGCTTCTTCTCAGTGCTGAGCTTCCTCTCAGTGCTGAGCTACCCATCTGTCCCGAGTTACCTCTGTCCCGAGCTGTCCCTCTGTCCCATGTTATCTTTGTGGTGGGTAACCTATTTAGGGACGTTTAGGAGGGGGATTAAAACTGTCATGGAGTGGGGTCCACGTCCAGCGCCAGAGCCGCCACCGCGGACAGATGCCCACCCAGACCCTCCCCTATAGGTTCAGGTTTTGCGGCCGGAGTCCGCACCTTGGGGGGGGGGTACTGTCACGCCCTGACCATAGTTTACTTTGTATTTTCTATGTTTTGATTGGTCAGGGTGTGATCTGAGTGGGCATTCTATGTTTCATGTCTTGTTTGTCTATTTCTATGTTCAGCCTGATATGGTTCTCAGTCAGAGGCAGGTGTTCGTCATTGTCTCTGATTGGGAACCATATTTAGGTAGCCTGGGTTTCACTGTGTGTTTGTGGGTGATTGTTCCTGTCTATGTGTTTTTCACCAGATAGGCTGTTTTTAGGTTTTCGTTACGTTCATCACGTTCTTTATTTTGTAGTGTTTGCATTGATTCTTGTTTTACGTTTGTTCATTAAAACATGGATCGCAAACCACACGCTGCATTTTGGTCCGACTCTCCTTCTCACGAAGAAAACCGTTACAGTAGCAACCAAAAAAAGTGTTAAACAAATCAAAATATATTTTATATTTGAGAGTCTTCAAAGTAGCCACCCTTTGCCTTGATGACAGCTTTGCACACTATTGGCATCCTCTCAACCTGCTAAATGAGGAAGTCACCTGGAATGCATTTCAATTAACAGGTGTGCTTTGTTAAACGTTAATTTGTGGAATTTCTTTCCTTCTTAATGCGTTTGAGCCAATCAGTTGTTGTGACAAGGTAGGGGTGGTATACAGAAGCCCTATTTTGTAAAAGACCAAGACCATATTATGGCATGAACAGCTCAAATAAGCAAAGATAAATGACAGGCCATCATTACTTTAACCTCTTAGAGCTCTAGGGGCGCTATTTCATTTTTGGATAAAAAACGTTCCCGTTTTAAGCGCGATATTTTGTCACGAAAAGATGCTCGACTATGCATATTCTTGACAGTTTTGGAAAGAAAACACTCTGAAGTTTAAGAATCTGCAAAGATTTTGTCTGTAAGTGCCCCAGAACTCATTCTACAGGCGAAACCAAGATGATGCATCACCCAGGAATTAGCAGAATTTCTGAAGCTCTGTTTTCCATTCTCTCCTTATATGGCTGTGATTGCGCAACGAATGAGCCTACACTTTCTGTCGTTCGGCCAAGGTCTTAGCAGCATTGTGACGTATTTGTAGGCATATCATTGGAAGATTGGCCATAAGAGACTACATTTTCCAGAGGTCCGCCCGGTGTCCTTTGTCTAAATTTGTGCGTAATCTTCAGGTGCGGGCATTTTCTCCTGGGATTCAGGAGAGAAAGCATGTGTCCAAGAACGATGTATCAATGAAGAGATATGTGAAAAACACCTTGAGGATTGATTCTAAACAACGTTTGCCATGTTTTCAGTCGATATTATGGAGTTAATTTGGAAAAAAGTTTGCGTTTTGAGGACTGAATTTATGGATTTTTTTTGGTAGCCAAATGTGATGTATAAAACGGAGCTATTTCTAATACACAAGGAATCTTTTTGGAAAAACTGAGCATCTGCTATCTAACTGAGAGTATCCTCATTGAAAACATCAGAAGTTCTTCAAAGGTAAATGATTTTATTTGAAGGCTTTTATGTTTTTGTTAATGTTGCGTGCTGGATGCTAACGCTAATGCTAACGCTAAATGCTAACGCGAAATGCTAACTCTAGCTAGCTACTTTTACACAAATTATTGTTTTCCTATGGTTGAGAAGCATATTTTGAAAATCTGAGATGACAGTGTTGTTTACAAAAGGCTAAGCTTGAGAGATGGCATATTTATTTCATTTCATTTGCGATTTTCATAAATAGTTAACGTTGTGTTATGCTAATGAGCTTGCTGATAGATTTACACAATCCTGGATACAGGGGTTTTTTCATAGCTAAACGTGATGCAGAAAACGGAGCAATTTGTCCTAAACAAATAATCTTTCAGGAAAAACTGAACATTTGCTATCTGAGAGTCTCCTCATTGAAAACATCTGAAGTTCTTCAAAGGTAAATGATTTTTTTGAATGCTTTTCTGTTTTTTTGTGTAAATGTTGCCAGCTGAATGCTAATGCTAAATGCTACGTTAGCCATCAATACTGTTACACAAATGCTTGTTTTGCAATGGTTGAGAAGCATATTTTGAAAATCTGAGATGACAGTGTTGTTAACAAAAGGCTAAGCTTGAGAGCTAGCATATTTATTTCATTTCATTTGCGATTTTCATGAATAGTTAACGTTGCGTTATGGTAATGAGCTTGAGTCTGTATTCACGAACCCGGATCCGGGATGGGGAGATCAGAAAGGTTAAGACATGAAGGTCAGTCAATATGGAAAACATCAAGAACTTTCAAAGTTTCTTCAAGTGCAGTCACAAAAACCATCAAGCGCTATGATGAAACTGGCTCTCATGAGGACCGCCATAGGAAAGGAAGACCCAGAGTTACTTCTGCTGCAGAGGATAAGTTCATTAGAGTTACCAGCCTCAGAAATTGCAGCCCAAATATATGCTTCCCAGAGTTCAACAGACACATCTCAACATCAACTCTTCAGAGGAGACTGCGTGAATCAGGCCTTCATGGTCAAATTGCTACAAAGAAACCACACTGAAAGACACCAATAATAAGAAGAAACCTGGTTGGGCAATGGACATTAGACCTGTGGAAATCTGGTGGAAATCTGGTCTGATGAGTCCAAATTTTAGAGTTTTGGTTACAACCTCCGTGTCTTTGTGAGACACAGAGTAGGTGAACAGATGATCTCCGCATGTGTCATTCCCATCATGAAGCATGGAGAAGGAGGTGTGATGGTGTGGGGGTGCTTTGTTGGTGACTCTGTCTGTGATTTACTTTGAATTCAACGCACAATTAACCAGCATGGCTACCACAGCACTTTGCAGCAATAAGCCATCCCATCTGGTTTGTGCTTAGTGGGACTATCATTGTTTTTCAACAGGATATTGACCCAACACACAAGGCTATGTAAGGGCTATTTGAACAAGATGGAGAGTGATGGAGTGCTGCATCAGATGTCCTGGCCTCCACAATCACCCGACCTCAGCCCAATTGAGATGGTTTGGGATGAGTTGGACCGCAGTGAAGGAAAAGCAGTGCTCAGCATATGTGGGAACTCCTTCAAGACTGTTGGGAAAGCATTAAAGGTGAAGCTGGTTGAGAGAATGCCAAGAATGTCACCAATGCAAAGGGTGGTTACTTTGAAGAATCTAAAATCTAAAATATATTTTTTCGTTACTACATGATTCCATTTGTGTTATTTCATAGTTTTGATGTCTTCACTATTATTGTACAATGTAGAAAATAGTCAAAATTGTTTAAAAAAACCTTGAATGAGTAGGTGTGTCCAAACTATTTGTATTTATTAAGGATCCCCCACTCACAGATTGAGGAGACACACACACACACACACACACACACTGATTGAGTGCAGTCTGAGCATGGTCTTTCTGATGGACCACTACTGAAGAGGGCAACCATTTCTCCTGAACACTGGATACCAACCATTAAACCAGGCCTTTACGATCACAGGTGCTCACAGTGGCAAACCACGAACCACTAACCCGTTATGGATACACTACAATGTGGCTTAGTCGACTGGACTGCTAGTGCACAGTGCTTAGTTCTGCTTTAAGAGCAGGGGACTGCAGGAATAGCCCTGTAGAGGAGAGGAAAGCGAGGGATGGTAGGAGAGAGGAGGTTGATGGATGGCTCTGGTGTTTTAGGTCACTTAAGGGGTCCACCCCCCCCCATGTTAGAGGCTCTCCCCAGAGTCCCCATTACGAAGAACCACACACACACACATTGCTGGGAGAAAAAAATATAGACAGGCAACGTTGGATGGAGCTCATGGATTTTACAATAAAAACTAATGAAGCAGACAGGCCTCGATCGTTACAACACACATGAACACTTGGAGAAACCCAGACACTGTAATTCTTGTAAACAAAGACCCATGCATGGGAACCTGAGGAAAGGCTTCCATACATGATGTACTGACCTATAGGAAAGAAACTCCTCCCCACCGCACCCCTGTTCCAGTGACTGTGTTCTCACATGGCCATCTGTGGCTGTGGACTAGAGGAAGCATCTCTTTCCCCTGAGGCCCGGTCTCTCCTCTCCTCCCTCCATTTGCTCTGTGACAGCTGTCATCCTGTCAGGACTATGGCAGCGTGAAACTCACACATGGCCCTGCCCTACCCTGGTCTGTGCTGTCATTCCCACTGGAATACTCGACTGGGGCTTATACTGAACACACAATGCCCATTAGTCACCTGGTACAACCAGAAGTGGACTGGCCACCCCTTGGAGCTTGGTTCCTCTCTAGGTTTCTTCTGAGTTTCCTGCCTTCTAGGACTTTTCCCTAGCCATTGTGTTGCTCTCTGGAGTTTAAGGCTGTGTATTTGTACATTGCTGTGTCCAACAGATGTCAAAAGTATGTCAACATGTATTTCTTGATTGATTGATTGACAGGTACTGGAGCTTACAAATGTGTTGTAGGAAAGAGTACTGTATCGGGAGTGATTCAACTCTGAAGAGCTCAGTATTGAGCATTACATCAGAAATTGCTCAGAATTACTCAGAAATGCAGTGAGTGGTTGTCTGGGAAAAAGGTGTATGGCTTTGATAAACACACAAACACGGTTACACATGCACTCACGCACACACACCCTCAGAGAGATTGCAGTGATTGTTTATGCACCCAATCGGAAAATGTAATTGCCTGAACTTTAGAGGAGCGGCGGCAGCCTCCGCGTGAGGAAACACCCGTGGGAGCCATCAGACCAGTGTTTTACAGCACACACACACACACACACACGCAAACACACACACACACACACACACACACACACACACACACACACACACACACACACACACACACACACACACACACACACACACACACACACACACACACACACACACACACACAGGCCACTCATAACCGGCATAATGGGCCACAACTCGCCGTCAGCAAGCACTTCTAACAGTAATAACCATTCTACCTTTTAGGGGATCAGGAGGAGAATTAGGGAGGGGGGAAGAGACAGAGAGGAAAAACAGAGATGGGGAGGAAACAAGGAGACAGAAAGAGGATGCAGAAGATAAATAAAGAGGGAAAGTGAGCGAGATGGAGAGAGAGAGCATACTGCTTCCATTTGTCATTGCCAGTAAGCCTAAGCTAGCCAATGCTATTTAGTGTGATTCCAGCCCATTCCCACTGACTATATAACTGAGTGTATCAGTGTTGTGGATTAAATCAACATGGTCATCTGAAAATCCTGTAAGAACATCTACTAACACTGATGGATTAATCTGCACTGGCCACTGTGTGTGTGTGTGTGTGTGTGTGTGTGTGTGTGTGTGTGTGTGTGTGTGTGTGTGTGTGTGTGTGTGTGTGTTACTCTGAGCACTAGAGCTGTCATGTAGGCCGGCCAGTCGATAGCTACAACAGAATGAAGGCAGCAGTCCAAATCACCATCACAGTCAGCCCAGAGGCTGCCACACGCACACACACAGACACACACACAGAGCTACCTAGTAATTTTAAAAAGC